>NC_061509.1:138253149-138316164 GCF_022539505.1 Lolium rigidum | reverse complement strand
TGTACTTTGTCGTAATGCCCAATTAAATCTCACTATACTCATCATGATATGTATGTGCATTGTCATGCTCTCTTTATTTGTCAATTGCCCAACTGTAATTTGTTCACCCAACATGCCGTTCGTCTTATGGGAGAGACACCTCTAGTGAACCGTGGACCCCGGTCCAATTCTCTTTACTGAAATACAATCTACTGCAATACTTGTTCTACTGTTTTCTCTGCAAACAATCATATTCCACACAATACGGTTAATCCTTTGTTACAGCAAGCCGGTGAGATTGACAACCTCACTGTTTCGTTGGGGCAAAGTAGCTTGGTTGTGTTGTGCAGGTTCCACGTTGGCGCCGGAATCTCTGGTGTTGCGCCGCACTACATCTCGCCGCCATCAACCTTCAACGTGCTTCTTGGCTCCTCCTGGTTCGATAAACCTTGGTTTCTTTCCGAGGGAAAACTTGCTGCCGTGCTCATCATACCTTCCTCTTGGGGTTGCCCAACGAACGTGTGAAATACACGCCATCAAGCATATTTTCCGGCGCCGTTGCCGGGGAGATCAAGACACGCTGCGAGGGGAGTCTCCACTTCTCAATCTCTTTACTTTGTTTTTGTCTTGCTTTATTTTATTTACTACTTTGTTTGCTGCACTAAATCAAAATACAAAAAAAAATTTAGTTGCTAGTTTTACTTTATTTGCTATCTCGTTTGCTATATCGAAAACACAAAAAAATTAGTTTACTTGCATTTACTTTACTTATTTCATCATGTTTCCTTTTGATTTTACCACAAAGAACATACCGGTAGGACGTGGGTCTATAGTTGGGAGAAATAATATAGAAGAATTCTTCAACCATGTTAGTACCATTGAAAATTTTGAAGATAGACACTTGGTAGATCTTGCGCCTACTTATGAAATTGCTGCCGCACATTTAGTTCGCTTGTTGGAAACTAAATTTGTTAATCTTAATCCTATAATCCAACACATGTTTTTCACGCTTGGTGATATGGAAGAAGGGGAAAAGAAAGATTTTGTATTAGAAACCCTTCTTAGAGAATTTGGTGGTCTAGCAAGAGAAGCTAGAAAGGTGTTTGCTAAATTTAATATGCTTGGTTCTCCTACTAATTTTGTTAGTCTCCTTGAAAAGATGGATATGGATAGAATAAGATACACTAATAATATTGATGATGGAGGGGAGATCAAAGCACCAATACCATGTAAGCTCCTAGCTATGAATGATGCACTAGAAAATAACTATGCTTGGCTTGTTCCCGAAAATTTGTTTGATGAGAGTAGCACACCTAAGACTAATGAAAAGGGAGATGCTAAAACTTATGTATCTAATATAATATGCCTAGTTGATAAAACTCCACACCTCGCTGAGAATGCACCACCCTTCAATAATACTTGATACACACTTTCGCGCCTAGCCGAAAGGCGTTAAAGAAAAGCGCTTATGGGAGACAACCCATGTTTTTACCTACAGTACTTTGTTTCTATTTTGTGTCTTGGAAGTTGTTTACTACTGTAGCAACCTCTCCTTATCTTAGTTTTGAGTTTTGTTGTGCCAAGTTAAGCCGTTGATAGAAAAGTAAGTACTAGATTTGGATTACTGCGCAGTTCCAGATTTCTTTGCTGTCACGAATCTGAGCCCACTGCCCTGCAGGAAGCTCAGAAAATTATGCCAATTTACGTGCATGATCCTCAGATATGTACGCAACTTTCATTCAATTTGAGCATTTTCATTTGAGCAAGTCTGGTGCCATTTTAAAATTCGTCAATACGAACTGTTCTGTTTTGACAGATTCTGCCTTTTATTTCGCATTGCCTCTTTCGCTATGTTGGATGAATTTCTTTGATCCACTAATGTCCAGTAGCATTATGCAATGTCCAGAAGTGTTAAGAATGATTGTGTCACCTCTGAATATGTCAATTTATATTGTGCACTAACCCTCTAATGAGTTGTTTCGAGTTTGGTGTGGAGGAAGTTTTCAAGGATCAAGAGAGGAGTATGATGCAACATGATCAAGGAGAGTGAAAAGCTCTAAGCTTGGGGATGCACCCGGTGGTTCACCCCTGCATATATCAAGAAGACTCAAGCGTCTAAGCTTGGGGATGCCCAAGGCATCCCCTTCTTCATCAACAAATTATCGAGTTCCTCCCCGAAACTACATTTTTATTCGGCCACATCTTATGTGCTTTTTCTTGGAGCGTCGTTTTGTTTTAGTTTTTGTTTTGTTTGAATAAAATGGATCCTAGCATTCACTTCATGGGAGAGATACACACTCCGCTGTAGCATATGGACAAATATGTCCTTGGTTTCTACTCATAGTATTCATGGCGAAGTTTCTCCTTCGTTAAATTGTTATATGGTTGGAATTGGAAAATGATACATGTAGCAATTGCTATAAATGTTTTGGGTAATGTGATACTTGGCAATTGTTGTGCTCATGTTTAAGCCCTTGCATCATATGCTTTGCACCCATTAATGAAGAAATACATAGAGCATGCTAAAATTTGGTTTGCATATTTGGTTTCTCTAAGGTCTAGATAATTTCTAGTTTTGAGTTTGAACAACAAGGAAGACGGTATAGAGTATTATAATGCTTTCAATATGTCTTTTATGTGAGTTTTGCTGTACTAGTTCATCCTTGTGTTTGCCTCAAATAACCTTGCTAGCCTAAACCTTGTATCGAGAGGGAATACTTCTCATGCATCCAAAATACTTGAGCCAACCACTATGCCATTTGTGTCCACCATACCTACCTACTACATGGTATTTTCCAGCCATTCCAAAGTAAATTGCTTGAGTGCTACCTTTAAAATTCCATCATTCACTTTTGCAATATATAGCTCATGGGACAAATAGCTTAAAAACTATTGTGGTATTGAATATGTAATTATGCACTTTATCTCTTATTAAGTTGCTTGTTGTGCGATAACCATGTTTACTGGGGAACGCCATCAACTCATTGTTGAATTTCATGTGAGTTGCTATGCATGTTCGTCTTGTCTGAAGTAAGGGCGATCTACACCGAGTTGAATGGTTTGAGCATGCATATTGTGAGAGAAGAACATTGGGCCGCTAACTAAAGCCATGTTCCATGGTGGAAGTTTCAGTTTTGGACAAACATCCTCAAATCTCTAATGAGAAAAGAATTAATTGTTGTTGAATGCTTAAAGCATTAAAAGAGGAGTCCATTATCTGTTGTCTATGTTGTCCCGGTATGGATGTCTAAGTTGAGAATAATCAAAAGCGAGAAATCCAAATGCGAGCTTTCTCCTTAGACCTTTGTACAGGCGGCATAGAGGTACCCCTTTGTGATACTTGGTTAAAGCATATGTATTGCGGTGATAATCCAGGTAGTCCAAGCTAATTAGGACAAGGTGCGAGCACTATTAGTACACTATGCATGAGGCTTGCAACTTATAAGATATAATTTACATGATGCATATGCTTTATTACTACCGTTGACAAAATTGTTTCATGTTTTCAAAATCAAAGCTCTAGCACAAATATAGCAATCGATGCTTTTCCTCTATGAGGACCATTCTTTTACTTTCAATGTTGAGTCAGTTCACCTATTTCTCTCCACCTCAAGAAGCAAACACTTGTGTGAACTGTGCATTGATTCTTACATACTTGCTTATTGCACTTATTATATTACTCTATGTTGACAATATCCATGAGATATACATGTTACAAGTTGAAAGCAACCGCTGAAACTTAATCTTCTTTTGTGTTGCTTCAATACCTTTACTTTGAATTATTGCTTTATGAGTTAACTCTTATGCAAGACTTATTGATGCTTGTCTTGAAATGCTATTCATGAAAAGTCTTTGCTTTATGATTCACTTGTTTACTCATGTCATACACATTGTTTTGATCGCTGCATTCACTACATATGCTTTACAAATAGTATGATCAAGTTTATGATGGCATGTCACTCCAGAAATTATCTTTGTTATCGTTTTACCTCGCTCGGGACGAGCGTAACTAAGCTTGGGGATGCCGATACGTCTCCAACGTATCGATAATTTCTTGTGTTCCATGCCACATTATTGATGTTATCTACATGTTTTATGCACACTTTATGTCATATTCGTGCATTTTCTCGGAACTAACCTATTAACAAGATGCCGAAGTGCCGCTTGTCGTTTTCTCGCTGTTTTTGGTTTCAGAAATCCTAGTAAAGAAATATTCTCGGAATTGGACGAAATAAAAGCCCGGAGGCCTATTTTCTCACGAAGCTTCCGAAGTCCGAAGGAGAGACGAAGAGGGGCCACGGGGCGCCAAACCCTAGGGCGGCGCGGCCCCCCTTGGCCGCGCCGGCCCGTGGTGTGGGCCCCCTGTGCCGCCTCTTGACCTGCCCTTCCGCCTATAAATAGCCTCCGTGACGAAACCCCCAGTACCGAGAGCCACGATACGGAAAACATTACCGAGACGCCGTCGCCGCCGATCCCATCTCGGGGGATCCCGGAGATCACCTCTCCGCACCCCGCCGGAGAGGGGAATCATCTCCCGGAGGACTCTACACCGCCATGGTCGCCTCCGGAGTGATGAGTGAGTAGTCTACCCCTGGACTATGGGTCCATAGCAGTAGCTAGATGGTTGTCTTCTCCCCATTGTGCTATCATTGTCTGGATCTTGTGAGCTGCCTATCATGATCAAGATCATCTATATGTAATTCTATATGTTGCGTTTGTTGGGATCCGATGAATAGAGAATACTTGTTATGTTGATTATCAAAGTTATGCTTATGTGTTGTTTATGATCTTGCATGCTCTCCGTTATTAGTAGATGCTCCGGCCAAGTAGATGCTTTTAACTCCAAGAGGGAGTACTTATGCTCGATAGTGGGTTCATGCCCGCATTGACACCGGGACAGATGACGAGAAAGTTCTAAGGTTGTGTTGTGCTCGTTGCCACTAGGGATAAAACATTGATGCTATGTCTAAGGATGTAGTTGTTGATTACATTACGCACCATACTTAATGCAATTGTCCGTTGCTTTGCAACTTAATACCGGAGGGGTTCGGATGATAACCTCGAAGGTGGACTTTTTAGGCATAGATGCGCTTGGATGGCGGTCTATGTACTTTGTCGTAATGCCCAATTAAATCTCACTATACTCATCATGATATGTATGTGCATTGTCATGCTCTCTTTATTTGTCAATTGCCCAACTGTAATTTGTTCACCCAACATGCTGTTCGTCTTATGGGAGAGACACCTCTAGTGAACCGTGGACCCCGGTCCAATTCTCTTTACTCGAAATACAATCTACTGCAATACTTGTTCTACTGTTTTCTCTGCAAACAATCATATTCCACACAATACGGTTAATCCTTTGTTACAGCGAAGCCGGTGAGATTGACAACCTCACTCGTTTCGTTGGGGCAAAGTAGCTTGGTTGTGTTGTGCAGGTTCCACGTTGGCGCCGGAATCTCCGGTGTTGCGCCGCACTACATCTCGCCGCCATCAACCTTCAACGTGCTTCTTGGCTCCTCCTGGTTCGATAAACCTTGGTTTCTTTCTGAGGGAAAACTTGCTGCTGTGCTCATCATACCTTCCTCTTGGGGTTGCCCAACGAACGTGTGAAATACACGCCATCAGAGTGTTAGATTAAGTTTAGTAAGGGTTTCAAACCATTTGGGCCATGTATAATGGTATAGGTCAAGATTTGGTAAAATGGCTATGTGCCCCATATGCCTTTATGCATATGTTTCATTTCTTTTTATTTTGTAAAGGATGGTGAAGTGAGGGGTGAGGTTTAGGGTTTAGTGAGGTCTAACAATAGTTCACCACTATTTAGAAAAGTAAGAAGGGTATTGGTCAAGATTTGCATACTAGGGCTATATGCCCACATATGTCTTTTTATTCTATTTTAGTTTCTTCATATTTGATCCTATTTGGTTTTGAGAAGGTTAGGGTGTAGGGTTTTGGAAACATGTTCAAGCAATAAACAAAGAATCATGGCAATAACACAAGAATTAAGCAGGAGCACTAGGCATAGCATAATAGGTAGTAAAAGTTTTTGTTGATTCTCATTTTTGGTAAAAGGAATTTCATTTTCTTCTTGTTTTGAAATTTTTGGGATGTTACAGGTTTGCACGCCTAGCCGCCATCGCAAACCTCTGAGTCCGAATCGGAGTACGGCCGAACTTTTTCATGGGTAGCTTAGTTGGGTGGCTCCCATTAAATTTTCTCTTGCATTGGGAACGGTCTTGTTGTGAGACTTCACCTGTAGTAAGTGGAGTCGAGCATGCGTATGGTTACATTTGGGCTACCCCTGCTAGGTGTACATCTTATCGATAAGTCGTGTTCACGGTTATGGACGACTTGGAGCTGTTTAACTCGATCATAGAACAACTTACACCTTTATGTTGCTGCTAATAATCTGTTAATAACTTGCTTAGTAATTTTACTAAAACTGATACCTAATAAAACTTGTCCACCGTGTGAGTTCCATAGTAAGTACTTCCTTTGCAAAGGGGGAGCGCATCAGTTGTGTTATGTTTGCAGAGTATAGAACTGTTAGTTTATGCACTCTCCCACCTTATCTGATAGACGAATATTGTAGAGTGTCTCTATAGGTTTTTAGTGCTTACGCGCTGCCGCTTAACCCCACCATAATGCCTATGACGTTCCTCTTGCGTCCTCTAAGTCCCTTGCGTGCCTCAAGTACAAAGGACGACTGTGGTTGACGAATGCTTGTACGTCTTAAAGTCTTATTAAGTACGAACCCATACTTATTGCTGCTTTGGGACATAACCAGGCTGGTATGAAGACATGTTCGATGAAGACGATGTTAGCAAGGTTACCCTTCCAGCTTGGCCTGGGCAGGGTTATGGACGCCATCGTTTATCTTCAGGACTCTTAGTCCAATTTGTATGTTATCCGTACTCGGACATATTTGGTCTTCTGTATGATTTGGATCTTTGTATTGTATATTTGTCTTTTGACTCGTTGAAGTCGTTGTTGTAATATATGTTTCTTGTGGGCTCTATTGTAATTTTGTTGTAATGTTACCGCTCGTGTTAATTCCTCTGGCATCACGTGTGTGAATTGTCGCGCACGTCGTGTCGGAGGGCGTCTCTGAATCGATATCGTGCGGATTTTGGCGGGATCGTTGGAATCCTCATGGAACCAGTTTCGGGGCGTCACATATAAAAGTGTTAGTTGAGGCTCATGGATCAAGAGTGGGATTTATCCATCCTGATGACAGAGAGATATACTCTGGGCCCTCTCGGCGATATCACATTGACACCGCTTGCAAGCATGTGACTAGGTCACAAGAATGTCATATTACAGAACGAGTAAAGAGTACTTATCAGTATTGGTATTGAACTAGGAATAGTTGTTACCGATGATCGTATCCCGTACAAGTAAAGTATGGCGACATAAAAGGAATTAGTTACAACGTTTATGGTTCGTACTATCACAAGTTTCATCGTTGAATGAGTGGGAGTCATTACGGATCTCCAGATCTCGCTGATGATTATTGATCAGAGAGGTCTCTCAGTCATGTGCACATTATTCATGAACCGTAGGGTGACACACTTAAGGCTAGTCGATGTTTTTAAGTGGATAGATAACACCGGAGAAAAAGGTGGACAACACGAGAATCATTTTGAGGTACCAGAATAGTTTCGATATATCAAAATTATTGCAAGAAGAGAAATTGTTAATGTGAATTCATTGAATGTATTAGTAATTAATGAAGTGTTCATTAAATGAAGTACTCATTAGTTGAAGTACATTAAACCAACTGAATTAAAAGTGTTTTAATTGGAAGTTTCTTGGAATTTTGAGTGGAGATTAAAAGGGAGAAAGTGGGTCTTCATTAAATGTGAGTGAAGAGGCCACTACAATCTAGAGGGGAGAGGTGGGGGCACCTCCATGGGGAGTCGACCACCCCTTGTGTGATGCCCCTCTCCTATATAAGGAGGTGGTGGAGACCCCCTTCAAGCTTGCTCATTCCCTTAATCCTTTGGCTGATCACTCCCAGCTCTTCCCGCTAATCCACCCTAGAAGCAATGGCTTAGGCGAAGCCCTGCTGAAATTGTTTCTCCACCACCACCGCCACTTCAGAGTGTTGTTGGACTTTCCCGGTGGATCCTCTTCTTCCACTGCCCCGCTGGAAAAAGGGAACGGAGGTCATCTTCAAGCCATACGTGTGACCAAGTACGGACCCGCTACTCCTTGTAGCACTTGTCTTCCTCGCGATCTTGAGATCGGCAAGTGATCGACTACATCAACCACGAGAATCATTCTCGTTAGCGCTTTTTGTCTTCGAGGGTGAGTTCATCTCAAATATGGTTTTATCTGTTACTAGCATCTCCTAGATTCGATCTTGGTGTTTTGTTGTTTCACCCGTAGGAATTTTTTGTTTTCTATGCAACGAACCTATCACATAACCCTCCCCTAGGACCTACCCTGGCTCATCTACTGTTCCGTTAATGAAGCGTGGAACAAGTCTCATGTACGCGGACATGTAAAGTTAGTTAATGACTCTTCATTCCACTATGCCACTAAGATCCAAAGCACATGTAAAGGAAGCAATAGCATGATCATCAACACCCACATCCATATGTGTGTTCTATCCGTACAAAACATCTACACATGGATATGGCTCTGATATCACTAATGGGTTCTTAGCATAGAAAACAAAAAATTCCTACGGTAAGAACAACAAAAAGGCCAAGATCTTATCTAGAAGAAGCATGCAACGGGTAAACTAAGTTTTAGAAGCCTCACCCTCGAAGAACAAAAGTGGTAACTGCTTGTGATGGTAAAGCACACGTCCGTTGGGAACCCCAAGAGGAAGGTATGATGAGTACAACAGCGAGTTTTCCCTCAGTAAGAAACCAAGGTTATCGAACCAGTAGGAGATGAAGACCACGTGAAGGTTGTTGGTGAAGGAGTGTAGTGCGGCGCAACACCAGGGATTCCGGCACCAACGTGGAACCTGCACAACACAATCAAAATACTTTTCCCCAACTTAACAGTGAGGTTGTCAATCGCACCGGCTTGCTGAAAACAAAGGATTAAACGTATGGTGTGGAAAATAATGTTTGCTTGCAGAAAACAAAAGAGAACAATGATTCCAGTAGGTTGTATTTCAGATGTAAAAGAATGGACCGGGGTCCACAGTTCACTAGTGGTGTCTCTCCAATAAGATAAATAACATGTTGGGTAAACAAATTACAGCTTGGGCAATTGACAAATAGAGAGGGCATAACAATGCACATACATATCATGATGACTACTATGAGATTTACTTAGGGCATTACGACAAAGAACATAGACCGCCATCCAGCATGCATCTATGCCTAAAAAGTCCACCTTCGGGTTAGCATCCGCACCCCTTCCAGTATTAAGTTGCAAACAATAAACAATTGAATTAAGTACTGTGCGTAATGTAAACAATACAAATATCCTTAGACAAAGCATTGATGTTTTATCTCTAGTGACAACAACACATCCACAACCTTAGAACTTTCTGTCACTATGCCAGATTCAATGGAGGCATGAACCCACTATCTAGCATAAATACCCCCTCTTGGAGTTACAAGTATCAACTTGGCCAGAGCCTCTACTAGCAACGGAGAGCATGCAAGATCATAAATAACACATATATGATAGATCAATAATCAACTTGACATAGTATTCCATATTCATCGGATCCCAACAAACACAACATGTAGCATTACAAATAGATGATCTTGATCATGATAGGCAGCTCACAAGAACTAAACATGATGGCATAATAGGAGAAGACAACCATCTAGCTACTGCTATGGACCCATAGTCCAAGGATGAACTACTCACACATCAATCCGGAGGCGGGCATGGTGATGTAGAGCCCTCCGGTGATGATTCCCCTCTCCGGAAGGGTGCCGGAGGAGATCTTCCGAACCCCCCAAGATGGGGTTGACGGCGGCGGCGTCTCTGGAACTGTTCTCGTAATTTGGCTCTCGGTACTAGGGTTTTCCGAGACGAAGGAATAAATAGGTGAAGGGGCAGCGTCGGGGGAGCCAGGGGGCTCCCTCCCCATATGTCGGTGCGGGGGGCCCCACAGCCGCGCCGCCCTATGGTGTGGGCCCCCTGCTGGCCTTCCTCGACTCTTCTTCGGACTTCTGGAACACTCCGTGGAAAATAGGGCCGTGGGCTTTTGTTTCGTCCAATTCCGAGAATATTTGTAGACCAACTTTTCTGAAATCAAAAACAGCAGAAAACAAGAACTGACACTGTGGCATCTTGTTAATAGGTTAGTCCCAGAAAATGCATAAAAGCATTATAAAGTGTGAATAAAACATGTAGGTATTGTCATAAAACTAGCATGGAACATAAGAAATTATAGATACGTTGGAGACGTATCAAGCATCCCCAAGCTTAGTTCCTACTCGCCCTCGAGTAGGTAAACGATAAAATGAATAATTTCTGAAGTGACATGCTACCAACATAATCTTGATCAATACTATTGTAAAGCATATGAGATGAATGAAGTGACTCAAAGCAATGGTCTATAGTTTGCTAACAAAAAGATAATGACTAAACAACTGAATCATATAGCAAAAACTTTTCATGAATAGTACTTTCAAGACAAGCATCAAAAAGTCTTGCATAAGAGTTAACTCATAAAGAAATAGATTCTTAATAAAAGGTTTTGAAGCAACACAAAGGAAGATTTAAGTTTCAGCAATTGCCTTCAACTTTCAACATGTATATCTCATGGATAATTGTCAACACAAAATAATATGATGAGTGCAATAAGCAAGCATGTAAGAATCAATGCACACAGTTGACACAAGTGTTTGCTTCTAAGATAGAAAGAAGTAGGTAAACTGACTCAACATAAAGTAAAAGAAAGGCCCTTCGCAGAGGGAAGCACGAGAACCATTCCCTCTTAGTACAAGGCTTTGGCTAGCAAGGTTATTTGAAGCAAACACAAGTATAAACCGGTACAACAAAACTTACATAAGAACATATTGCAATCATTATAAGACTCTATACTGTCTTCCTTGTTGCTCAAACACTTTTACCAGAAAATATCTAGACCTTAGAGACACCAATCATGCAAACCAAATTTCAACAAGCTCTACGGTAGTTCTTCACTAATAGGTTTAAACTACATGATGCAAGAGCTTAAACATGATCTACTTGAGTGCTCAAAACAATTGCCAAGTATCAAATTATTCAAGATAATATACCAACTACCACATGAAGCATTTTCTGTTTCCAACCAAATAGCAATAAGTGCAGCGACTTTCAGCTTTTGCCAGGAACATGAAAAATAAAACGAAGAACACAAGTGTTCAAATGAAAAAACGGAGCGTGTCTCTCTCCCACACAAGCATGTTAGGATCCGATTTATTCAGAGAATAAAAATAACAAAACGAAAATAAAAGCACACAGACGCCCCAAGTAAAGCACATAAGATGTGACTGAATTAAAATATAATTTCACTAGAGGTGACCTGATAAGTTATTGATGAAGAAGGGGATGCCTTGGGCACCCCCAAGCTTAGACGCTTGAGTCTTCTTGAAATATGCAGGGATGAACCATGGGGGCATCCCCAAGCTTAGACTTTTCACTCTTCTTGATCATATTATATCATCCTCCTCTCTTGATCCTTGAAAACTTCCTTCACACCAAACTCAAAGCAATCTCATTAGAGGGTTAGTGCATAATCAAAAATTCACATGTTCAGCAAGGACGCAATCATTCCCAACACTTCTGGATATTACCCAAGGCTACTGGAATTTAATGGAGCAAAGAAACCCACTCAAACACAGTAAAAGAGGCAATGCAAAATAAAAGGCAGAATCTGTCAAAACAGAACAGTCCATAAACACGAATTTTTTAGAGGCACTTAACATGCTCAGATGGAAAAGCTCCAGTTGAATGAAAGTTGCATACATATCTGAGGATTACTCATGAAAATTTTCAGAATTTTTAGATTCTTCTACAGAGAGAAAAACTCAAATTCGTGACAGCTAAAAATCTGTTTCTGCGCAGAAATCCAAATCTAGTATCAACTTTCTATCAAAGACTTTACTTGGCACAACAATACAAGAAAATAAAGATACAAAGGTATTTATACAGTAGTAACAAGCACCTTGACATAAATATAAAACAAAAATTGCAGAAATAAAATAATGGGTTGTCTCCCATAAGCGTTTTTCTTTAACGCCTTTCAGCTTGGCGCAGAAAGTGAAAATCAAGTAACATCAAGAGAAGAAGCATCAACATCATAATTTTTTCTAATAATAGAATAAAAAAGCATCTTCATTCTCTTTCTAGGGAAGTTTTCCATACCTTTCTTAAGAGGGAATTGATATTTAATATTTCCTTCTTTCATATCAATGATAGCACCAACGGTTCGAAGAAAGGGTCTTCCCAAAACAATAGGACAAGATGCATTGCATTCAATATCCAAAACAACAAAATCAACAGGGACAAGGTTATTGTTAACCGTAATGTGAACATTGTCAATTCTCCCCAAAGGTTTCTTTATAGAATTATCAGGAAGATTAAAATCCAAATAACAACATTCCAAAGGTGGCAAATCAAGCATATCATAAAGGTTCTTAGGCATAACAGAAATACTTGCACCAAGATCACATAAAGCATTACAATCAAAATCATTGACCTTCATTTTAATGATGGGCTCCCAACCATCTTCCAACTTCCTAGGGATAGAAGCTTCAAGTTTTAATTCCTCTTCCCTAGCTTTAATGAGAGCATTCGTAATATGTTTTGTAAAGGCCAAGTTTATAGCACTAGCATTAGGACTTCTATCAAGTTTTTGCAAGAACTTAATAACTTCAGAAATATGACAATTATCAAAATCAAAACCATTATGATCTAAAGCAATGGGACCATTGTCCCCAACACTTTGAAAAATTTCAGCACTTTTATCACAAGTAGTTTCAGCAGTTTCAGGCAATTTTGCACGCTTTGTAGTAGAAGTAGAAACATTGCCAACACCAATTATTTTAAAATTGACAGTAGGAGGTTTAGCAACATGTGAAGCATCAACATTACTAGTGGTGGTAATACTCCAAACTCTAGCTATATTATTCTCTTTAGCAAGTTTTTCGTCTCTTTGCCACCTAGCATGCAATTCAGCCATTATTGTAATATTGTCATTAATTCGAACTTGGATAGCATTTTCTATAGCAAATGACTTGATATCTTTAACTTCATTAGGCATAACTTTCAGTTTTAAAAGATCAACATCACGAGCAAGACTATCAACCTGTTATCACCAGAATTTGACCAAGTCAGAGGTGGGCCGCGATTGAAGAAGGAATATACGGAAGAAGTACATGAATCAGCCTTTTATACCAAGTTGGGCTAAACTGCCCATGTATCTGTAACATATTAGATCGCATCTTAGATTAGAAGATAGAGTTTTACCCGTGCACGGTTTGGTGCACGCCCACATTAGAAAGTCCCCTGGACTATAAATATGTATCTAGGGTTTATGGAATAAACAACAACCAACGTTCACCACAAACAAATCTCGGCGCATCGCCAACTCCTTCGTCTCGAGGGTTTCTACCGGTAAGCACCATGCTGCCTAGATCGCATCTTGCGATCTAGGCAGCGTAATGCCTATCCCCGTTGTTCATGCGTTGCTCGTGCTGAAGCCTTTTTGATGGCGAGCAACGTAGTTATCTTAGATATGTTAGGGTTAGCATTGGTCTTCGTATAACATGTTATCGTAGTGCGACCCTTGCATGTCTAGCCGCCCTTACACCTATCCTAGGTGTAGGGGCGGCACCCCGCTTGATCATTATTTAGTAGATTCGATCCGTTACGGTTGCTCCTTGATTCTTCAAGGATTAGTTTAATATCCGCAATAGTTAGGCCTTACAAAGGGTTGGAGGATCCAGCGGCGTGTAGGGTGTAGTTTGCTAGCCCTAGACAGGACGTTCCGAGGATCAACCTCGTGTTGGTTTTTAGGCCCTGTCTAGGATCGGCTTACGATCACCGTACGCGAGCGCGAGGCCCAATCGTGAGTAGGATGATCCGATTATGCGGTGAAAACCCTAAATCGTCGTAGATCAGATTAGCTTTATCTTGATCAAGCGGGACCACCATATATTCGGACACCTTGTACGAATCATGGGTGGATCGGCTCTTTGAGCCGATTCACGAGATAACCTGAGAGCCGATCGAGGCTCGTATTTAACGTTTATGTGTGTGCCTGCGGAGAAACTAAGCGAGGCATCATCCACACCTTCCTGACCAGGTATAGGTCAGGTGGCACGCCCTTGCGACAGCATCGGGCGCGTGACCAGAAGGCTTTGCGGGCCGTCGCTCAGAGGGACTGGGGCCAGCCGCAGCCCTAGTTGTTCCCGGCTCTCCTGTGTTGCCAGTCGTTGCCCGACGGTGGGTTTCTGACGCCAACACATTCTGGCACGCCCGGTGGGACAATCTTCGACATCCATCGCATCGCCATCTACAGCTGAGATGGCGGAAAGCACTCCGGTCAAGTACGAGGATCTGACTGACGAGCTCAAGAAGAAACACGACGAGATCAAGGCGGTCCTCGAGGCCGAACTCATCGGCTCTTTCCACAGAACCCGCTCCCATGGCGTCAGGTGGAAGGGGTTCTCACCTGAAGGAGCACTCGATGGAGTAGACCTATCCGCTCCGTCAGAAGAACGCACCAGGTCGCTGCGTCAGGAGATCAACTACATGGTGGCTCATTCGCTGCACCGCCACTCTGAGAGTCTGGTGAACACCTTGGAGCGTGTCGCTCTGCGCGTGGTCCAGGAAATCATGAGCCACCGGTATTCTCCGTCGGGACCAGCTCTGGGGACTTTCACGGGAGAGATGCCACTCCAGTCCCATCCACCGCTGCCGCTCGCATGGGCAGCACCAGGAGTGCCGAACTCATCGGCATACGTCGTCTACAAAATTGGTGGTGATCCGAGTGACTACCAATTCCTACCTGAGGCGCCCAAGGAGACCCCGCACGGATACGCGTGCGCATACATACCAGACGGCAGCACCTGGCCACTCTCGAACCAGGCTGCGACAGCAGGGGCCTCTGGAACAGCAGGAGGAACGTCAGGAGCAGATCTCGAGAAACAAACGTGGCTAGCTAAGTACGCCACTCCGACGAACCTCCAGAGCCCAGCTCCTGCAGTTGGCTCAGAACTCGAAAAGCAAGCATGGCTGGCCAAGTATGCCACCCCTGCGAATCTTCAGGGTCCATCGCCTTCGGCCATCACCGCGGATGAAATTTGTACGATCCTAAAAGACCAGTTCGGCATGATGCCGAAAAGGAGGGCAATCGGCTATACCAAGCCGTACCCCAACGAGTACGAATTGATTTCGCTACCTCACAAATATCGGCTCCCTGACTTTACAAAGTTTAGTGGATCGGATGGTTCTAGCTCCATCGAGCATGTGAGCCGATATTTGGCACAGCTGGGCACTATCTCAGCATCAGACGAGCTGCGTGTGAGGTTATTCGCACAGTCCCTCATAGGATCGGCTTTCGGGTGGTACACATCGCTGCCACCGAACTCAGTCCGGACTTGGAAGCAGTTGGAAGAGCAGTTCCACCTTCGGTATCACTCGAAGCTTCCGAGGCTGGTATTGCCGATCTTGCACAAGTACGACAGAAGCGCGGGGAAACCGTGGCAGAATACATCCAGCGCTTCAGGACAATTAGGAACCGATGCTATTCGGTTCACGTAAGTGAAAAAGAAGCAGTCGAGTTGGCGGTGGTGGGGCTCTCATCATCTATCAAGGACGTGGCCTCCCAAGCAGACTACCCTTCGTTGGCGCACATGGTGCGAAGGCGTCAGCATATGAACAGCGCCACCCAGATGTTTACCAGGACAAATTCAAGCGTGCGGTGGCCCTGGTTGAGGCAGACGAAGAAGAAGGTGCTATGGGAGATCAGGAGGTAGCAGTGGCTGAATGGACTCGGACGACAAGCCCCGTGTCCTGTAAGTGGGTGAAGCCACAAGTTCCTCCAAAAGGGTTCGACTTCGACGTGACCAAAGCTGAGCAGATTTTCGACCTCTTGCTCGCGGAGAAGCAGCTGAAGGTACCCGAAGGCCACAAGATCCCCACGGTGCAGGAGGCTGAACGGAAAGCCATACTGCAAGTGGCATAACACGTTCGCCCACACCACCAACGACTGCAGGGTGTGGCGGCAGCAGATCCAAATGGCGATAGAAAATGGACGGCTAATTTTTAACCAGTACGCCATGAAGGTCGATACACACCCTTTCCCCACCGTTAACATGGTGGAGTACACTTACCATGAAGAGTGCCAGCCAGATTTCTCGTGCAATATCAACATGGTGGGACCTGGGCACCACTCTGGTAAGGACGAAGATGAGGGCAGCTGCTCTCATAGCAAAGACACAGAGGAAGCCGCTCCAGGTGATCGGCTCCGCCAAGATGGCAAGCGCTACGTCACAGAGGGAGAAGTGAAGAACATAAGATATCAGCGACCTCTCTCTGATCACCTCCTCAACAAGTACGTGAGTAAGTATGATCAACGCCGACGATCCGTCGATGATGATGAAAGAGATCGTCTGGCTAGAGAAGCCAGAAGACATCGTCGGCACGATCAGGAGGAGCACGAGCGCCGTGCCAAGGAGAAGTCAAGGGAGCGAGACGACGTGGACAGGCACTGGGACTGCCCTTTCTTCAGACACTGCTGGGATTCAGGAATGAGCCGATTGCCTACAATCGGCAATTGCCCAGAATGCAACCAGAAGAAGAAGGAGGCAGCCAACGTGTCTGTGTTCAAGCGCCTAGGGCCTCTCCCGCCGCAAAGCAAACGTGCTGAGTCACCTCGGTTGGAAGATCTCGAAGATTCAGAAGACGAGGGAGAAGAAGAAGAAGACAGGTACCACCGGCCAAGGTGGTGCCCTGATGGACTCAGCCGTTCCCAAAAGCGCAGGGTTCAGCGATTACGCGGCCTGGAGGAAGCCGAAAGGTTATACTTGCATACGCTAAGGAAGGCACGACCTGATCTGGCTGCGAAGGTTCAGCGGACCCTGGATGAAGAGGGTCGTCCACAGAGAAAAGAGTGGCGCCCCAAGCAAAGGAAAGCCGATGATGAGACATCGGCTGGCACAAACATGGTGCTCGTCCTTCCGACGAAGCTTAGTGCTCCGCGACTACACGATGCACTCAAGGTGGACGACAGCAAGCGCACCAATATAATAAAGTCAGAGATTGGGCTGGTTTTATCCACCGGCCTGACCGAGTAGCAAGAGCAAAACAATGAGCAAGTATGGCGAGGCTGATCCTTGTGATCGGCCCCAAAAAGTTTATGGAGGAACATTACAAAACCTTCATCGAACAAGCAACGTGGAGGCCGATTCCAGCAATCGGCCAAAATTATCCTCACCATCTGTCCTGCTTTGGTTCAACGCTAATCTGACAGGCGAGGGATTCACGTCGGCCGATGAGCTGGTGGAAGTGCACAATGGTCCTAACAGAGCCGACGTTCACATAGAGTGCCTTGGCTAATCATAGAGCCGATTTCAGCAGTTACCTGGCAGAATCGGCTCGGGGGGGCACCTACATGGATAAAACACGAGGATACGCAGCAGAAGTGTCTTCCTAATACCCAGCAGTTCAAGATAATCTTTGATGGGTATTGAAGCATGGGGGCCGGTACATAAATCGGCCGAATTCAAAAAAAATTTAAACACAGCCGATGCATGGCCATCGACTTTAGAGGTACGACTGTTGTGAACCCAGGTCTGTTCAGCTAATGTGCCAATCCTCGTCATCCTCCTTGGCTGAGACTCGGGGGGCAGTAGGCCTGGCGGACGCTCTGTTCGGGAGCCGATTGGGGTACCATCGGCTGATCTTTCCTCGTCTCTGATTCGCCTTGGCTGAGACTCGGGGGGCAGCAGGCCTGGTGGATTTTCTGTTCGGGAGCCGATTGGAGTTCCATCGGCTGACCCTGTATCGCGGCCTTCTCCAAAAACGCTGAGCCGCTTGCAGAGGAAGACTGCTAAGGATACGGAGGAGTGAAATTGAACTAATAGAAAGACAAATCGGGAGAACAATTTTCATTAGTTCAAAGGAGCAGCTTTACAAGGAAGAGCCGATGGCTCTCAAAAGAGGGATCTGGTGCCTAATGCACTGCTACTACTCGTCCTACTCTACTAGTCGTCGCTGTCCTCATCATCGCCGTCGTCGATGTCATCGGCGCTGCTCCCAGGAAGCTCCTCGTCGCTGCTGCCCCAGCCTTTGGTCGGAGCTTCGTCTTCCTCGTCATCATCATCATCATCCTCGCTGTCCGCCCAGGAGCGGAAGCGCTTCGTCGGCGGATATCCAGCAGAGGAGGAGGAATCATCTTCCTCCTCCTCTTCTCCTTCCTCGTCATCATCGTCGTCCTCGCTGTCCGCCCACATGCGGGAGCGCTTCTTCGGCGGGAGCCTGGCGGAGGGGGAGGCCTTGGTCTTCTTTTCTTCTCCTTCTTTCTTCTCCTTGTCAGAGGAGATGGGATTCGCCCCGGAGTGGAGGTCGTCCTCTTTCTTGTTCTTCGGCGACGATTGGAGGGGGAGGCCTGAGGCAGAGGAGGAAGAGGAAGACATGGCTACAGGGGAAGAGGGTTTTTTGGCGCTGGTGGACAGAACAAAGCGAGGGGATGGAGTGGTGAACCGTTTGGCACAGATAAATAAAGGGAGTGTAGTGGAGATTCAATGCTATGACGGTTCTCGAGGACGTGATGCCGAAATTGTTGATTCGTGCAGAGAAGCCCAGGAGGCGAGGCGCAATGATGGAAGATTCTGCGGCAGTTCTGCTCTGCCACGACATGACCCGACGAAAGAAAGGCGTAATGATTTTGGAAATGTCATTTCCAAAACCAGGGGGGCATGTGTTATCACCAGAATTTGACCAAGTCAGAGGTGGGCCGCGATTGAAGAAGGAGTTAAAGATTATATACGGAAGAAGTACATGAATCGGCCTTTTATACCAAGTTGGGCTAAACTGCCCATGTATCTGTAACATATTAGATCGCATCTTAGATTAGAAGATAGAGTTTTACCCGTGCACGGTTTGGTGCACGCCCACATTAGAAAGTCCCCTGGACTATAAATATGTATCTAGGGTTTATGGAATAAACAACAACCAACGTTCACCACAAACAAATCTCGGCGCATCGCCAACTCCTTCGTCTCGAGGGTTTCTACCGGTAAGCACCATGCTGCCTAGATCGCATCTTGCGATCTAGGCAGCGTAATGCCTATCCCCGTTGTTCATGCGTTGCTCGTGCTGAAGCCTTTTTGATGGCGAGCAACGTAGTTATCTTAGATATGTTAGGGTTAGCATTGGTCTTCGTATAACATGTTATCGTAGTGCGACCCTTGCATGTCTAGCCGCCCTTACACCTATCCTAGGTGTAGGGGCGGCACCCCGCTTGATCATTATTTAGTAGATTCGATCCGTTACGGTTGCTCCTTGATTCTTCAAGGATTAGTTTAATATCCGCAATAGTTAGGCCTTACAAAGGGTTGGAGGATCCAGCGGCGTGTAGGGTGTAGTTTGCTAGCCCTAGACAGGACGTTCCGAGGATCAGCCTCGTGTTGGTTTTTAGGCCCTGTCTAGGATCGGCTTACGATCACCGTACGCGAGCGCGAGGCCCAATCGTGAGTAGGATGATCCGATTATGCGGTGAAAACCCTAAATCGTCGTAGATCAGATTAGCTTTATCTTGATCAAGCAGGACCACCATATATTCGGACACCTTGTACGAATCATGGGTGGATCGGCTCTTTGAGCCGATTCACGGAGATAACTCGAGAGCCGATCGAGGCTCGTATTTAACGTTTATGTGTGTGCCCTGCAGGAAACTAAGCGAGGCATCATCCACACCTTCCCGACCGGGTATAGGTCAGGTGGCACGCCCCTGCGACTGCATCGGGCGCGTGACCAGAAGGCTTTGCGGGACGTCGCTCAGAGGGACTGGGGCCAGCCGCAGCCCTAGTTGTTCCCGGCTCTCCTGTGTTGCCAGTCGTTGCCCGACGGTGGGTTTCTGACGCCAACACAACCTTAGAAGCAAGAACATCAATTTTACCAAACTTTTCCTCAACAGATTTGTTAAAAGCAGTTTGTGTACTAATAAATTCTTTAAGCATGACTTCAAGATCAGAGGGTACACTCCTACTATTGTTGTAAGAATTACCATAAGAATTACCATTATTAGAAGGATATGGCCTATAGTTGTTACCAAAATTATTCCTATAAGCATTGTTGTTGAAATTATTATTTTTTATGAAGTTCACATCAACATGCTCTTCTTGAGAAACCAATGAAGCTAAAGGAACATTATTAGGATCAACATGAGATTTACCATTAACAAGCATATACATAATAACATCAATCTTATCACTCAAGGAGGAGGTTTCTTCAACAGAATTTACCGTCTTACCTTGAGGAGTCCTTTTAGTGTGCCATTCAGAGTAGTTGATCATCATATCATCAAGAAGCTTTGTTGCAGCACCCAAAGTGATGGACATAAAAGTACCTCCAGCAGCTAAATCCAATAGGTTCCTTGAAGAAAAATTTAATCCTGCATAAAAGGTTTGGATGATCATCCAAGTAGTTAGTCCATGGGTGGGGCAATTCTTTACCAAAGATTTCATTCTCTCCCATGCTTGGGAAACATGTTCATTATCCAATTGCTTAAAATTCATAATGCTACTTCTCAAAGATATAATTTTAGCAGGAGGATAATATTTTCCAATGAAAGCATCTTTACATTTATTCCATGAGCTAATACTATTTTTAGGCAAAGGAGAAAGGAAACAATTTCAGTTTTATAATATCCCCATCTATATCCTTATACTTTTGCATTTCACAAAGTTCAACAAAATTATTAAGATGGGCAGTAGCATCATCAGTACTAACACCAGAAAATTGCTCTCTCATAACAAGATTTAGTAAAGCAGGTTTAATTTCATAAAATTCTGCTATAGAAGCAGGTGGAGCAATAGGAGTGCATATAAAATCATTATTATTTGTGCTAGTGAAGTCACACAACTTAGTGTTCTAAGGAGTATTCATTTTAGCAATAATAAAAATAAATAAAGCAAAACCGAATTAAATAAAGTAAAACAAGTAACTAATTTTTTTGTGTTTTTGATATAAAGAAAGCAAACGAGACATAAAATAAAATAAAGCAAGACAATAAACAAAGTAAAGATATTGGGTGTGAGAGACTCCCCTTGCAGCGTGTCTTGATCTCCCCGGCAACGGCGCCAGAAAAGTAGCTGCCTGTGACGGTAAAGCACACGTCCGTTGGGAACCCCAAGAGAAAGGTATGATGAGTACAACAGCGAGTTTTCCCTCAGTAAGAAACCAAGGTTATCGAACCAGTAGGAGATGAAGACCACGTGAAGGTTGTTGGTGAAGAAGTGTAGTGCGGCGTAACACCAGGGATTCCGGCGCCAACGTGGAACCTGCACAACACAATCAAAATACTTTGCCCCAACTTAACAGTGAGGTTGTCAATCTCATCGGCTTGTTGAAAACAAAGGATTAAACGTATGGTGTGGAAAATAATGTTTGCTTTCAGAAAACAAAAAAGAACAATCATTGCAGTAAGTTGTATTTCAGATGTAAAAGAATGGACCGGGGTCCACAGTTCACTAGTGGTGTCTCTCCAATAAGATAAATAACATGTTGGGTAAACAAATTACAGTTGGGAAATTGAAAAATAGAGAGGGCATAACAATGCACATACATATCATGATGACTACTATGAGATTTACTTAGGGCATTACGACAAAGAGCATAGACCGCCATCCAGCATGCATCTATGCCTAAAAAGTCCACCTTCGGGTTAGCATCCGCACCCCTTCCAGTATTAAGTTTCAAACAACAAACAATTGCATTAAGTACTGTGAGTAATGTAAACAATACAAATATCCTTAGACAAAGCATTGATGTTTTATCCCTAGTGGCAACAACACATCCACAACCTTAGAACTTTCTGTCACTGTCCCAGATTCAATGGAGGCATGAACCCACTATCTAGCATAAATACCCCCTCTTGGAGTTACAAGTATCAACTTTGCTAGAGCCTCTACTAGCAACAGAGAGCATGAAAGATCATAAATAACACATATATGATAGATCAATAATCAACTTGACATAGTATTCCATATTCATCGGATCCCAACAAACACAACATGTAGCATTACAAATAGATGATCTTGATCATAGGCAGCTCACAAGATCTAAAACATGATGGCATAATAGGAGAAGACAACCATCTAGCTACTGCTATGGACCCATAGTCCCAGGATGAACTACTCACACATCAATCCGGAGGCAGGCATGGTGATGTAGAGCCCTCCGGTGATGATTCCCCTCTCCGGCAGGGTGCCGGAGGAGATCTTCTGAACCCCCGAGATGGGGTTGACGGCGGCGGCGTCTCTGGAACTGTTCTCGTAATTTGGCTCTCGGTACTAGGGTTTTCCGAGACGAAGGAATAAATAGGTGAAGGGGCAGCGTCGGGGGAGCCAGGAGGCTCCCTCCCCATATGTCGGTGCAGGGGGCCCCACAGCCGTGCCGCCCTATGGTGTGGGCCCCCTGCTGGCCTTCCTCGACTCTTCTTCGGACTTCTAAAACACTCCGTGGAAAATAGGGCCGTGGGCTTTTGTTTCGTCCAATTTCGAGAATATTTGTAAACCAAGTTTTCTGAAATCAAAAACAGCAAAAAACAGGAACTGGCACTGTGGCATCTTGTTAATAGGTTAGTCCTAGAAAATGCATAAAAACATTATAAAGTGTGAATAAAACACGTAGATATTGTCATAAAACTAGCATGGAACATAAGAAATTATAGATACGTTGGAGACGTATCAGTAACAATATCAAATCCCGTGGATGATGTAGACGAACACTTGCCGATCTCAAGATCGCGAAGATGAGCACTACAAACCGTCAGCGCTTCCGCACTTGGTCACACGTACGATTCAACGATGACCTACGTTCCCTCGATCTAGCAGGGTAGCGGAAGTTGAAGAACCACTGGGATCTCTAGCTGCACCACGTCGTGGTGATTGTGGAGAATCAATTTGGGCAGGGCTTCACCAAGCCGGAGCCTGAAAGGTGGAGCATCATGAGGACGGAGAGAGGTGGTGGTGTGTGGAGATGGGAGCCCCTACCCCTAAAAAAATAGGAGGTGCGGCAGCCCCATGGGTGCCCCCACCTCTTCCATTTTCATGAGTGGAGCCTCCGCTCATGCTCTCTTCTAATGGATGGAGCCTCCGATCATGCTCTCTTTTAAATGAATAAAAAATGTTTTATTTTAGTATTTGTCAATTCCATTAATTAACAAACATTAACATATATATCCTTGAACTACCCCGATATCACCGGAAACAATTCTAGTGCTTGTCAAACAATTCTTCCAGAAAAAATTCTAGTGCTTTCCAAAATATTCTCCAATATTATGTATCTTCTCAAAAAGCATCGAGGAACTTTAACTGTGTCACCCTACGATTCGTAAATTATGTGGACATGATTGGGACACCTCTCCGATCAATAGTGAACAGAGGGATCTGGATATCCATAATGAATCCCACACATTTAACGATGAATCTTATGGTCATGTGAACCATAAATATCGTAACCAATTCGTTTTGTCTCGCGATAATTTATTTATCCAATATTAGATCATTGGTACCAACCATATCTAGCTCAATCAAGTATATCTCTCTGTCAACTGGATGGAAAAATCCCACTCTTGATCCATGAACCTCAACTAATACTTTCCTAGTACACAACGCCACCTTTATAGTCACTTTGTTACAATTGATGTCATCAAAGCACTCCTTCGGTGTTAGTGATTGACTTGATCTCATGGTCTAAAGATTAGGGTTATTTCGTATGTGTTTGATACATCAATATAAAATTAATGACTTGATAGTATTGCTATACTTACTTGGTTGTCTTCATCACATCATTATCCTAATGACATGATCTCATTATTAACAACATCCAATGTTCATGGTCAGGAAACATTGATGATCATTAGTTAGCAACCAGATAGTTAAAAGAGAGGAATTACTAGAAACTCTTGTTTGTTTATTAGACACACATGTATTAATGTTTCAGGTTAATACAATTCTAGCATGAAAAATAAATATCTATCATAAACATGAAATAAGTTAATAACCACTTTATTATTGCCTCTCAGGCATATTCCTTTCATCACCGACCGACCTCCCCGTCCTTGAATGGTGACTGTCACGCCGCCTTCTCCCCTATATATGTGTACTTTGTTGAAATGCATGTCACACTAGAAAAATATATTAATATAATTGTTAGTGTAATATGTAGTTTGTCAAATTAGTTTGTGAGTTGTTAGTTTCGGATTAGAAAATTGTAAACAACGGGAACGATTTTGCATCGCAGCAATTTGTGTTGGAAATATGCCCTTGAGGCAACAATATTGTTATTATCATATTTTATTGTTCATGATAAATGTTTATACTGCATGCTAGAATCGTATTAACCGGAAACATAATACTTGTGTGGTTTTATAAACAACATTGTGTCCCTAGTAAGACTCTACTAGACTAGTTTGTTGGGTTAATGATGGTTATGCTTTCCTAACCATAGACATGTGTTGTCAATTAAAAGTGGGGTCATGTCATTAGGAGAATGTCGCGATGGACAAGACCTAACTAAGCAAAGCAATAAGATCGTGTCTCTGTGTCTAAATTGATGCACCTTTCTAATGTCAAGTTGCCACACATATATGATCAGTCAAATATAACACAAAAGGATCATCAACGTGGTTAACAAAGTAAAAGGACTACAAATATAAAGTGCTTTGGAATAACCTTGTAATCTTAAAATTGTTGATGACCGTAGTACCCGTAGGGAATAGTGAAAGACAAATGTGAACATATGAACATAGACAATTCATCACGGTAAATTAAAGTAAGCAACACCTAGTTTCAGAATACAAGAAAGTGTAACAAGATAGTTACATAACAACTAACCTTGATTTATATAATCCCACCATGATTATGATAAATAACAACACAAAAACACCTACATCAATTGTGCCAGAACATAACAAGAATCAACATACATACACAGTACAAACAACAACATTGATCAATACAGGTGACTTAATAAGATATTGATCAAAGGAATGTAAAGTCTTCCTCTTCGGCCAAACATTGAGGAGTGCCTCATACAAGCTAGCTAGATAACTCTGAAGTTGGAAAAACATTAGTGACAACAATCTCCAACTCCCAAAGGTTGGAATCTGATCTAGAACAAGTGGAGATAAGTCACAGGTGCATAGTGCTCACTTTATTGTTTGACTGGGATTGAATAACCCTAGTCGACTGCTATATCAGTGTAGTGTAGATTGGTACTACAACACAAAGACTGCAGATTTACTTCATTAGTTCAAGATTTGAGTCCATAAATGTGGCATTGTTTAATCATCGACCAAAACATATGGTGTCATATGAACTACACAAAAACCAACAATATATCAAGTACATGATCATCAACATATTAGTATAAGTAAACATGTTTTGTACTAAAAATAAAACACGGAATTGAGGTTTGCCTCATAAAAGCTAGCCAGATCATTGCGGACTTAGATCCTGTTATCACCAGAATTTGACCGGATCAGAGGTGAGCCGTGATTGGAGATGGGCTTGAAGAATATACATAGAAGAAATACATGAATCGGCCTTGTATACCAAATTTGGGCTAAATTGCCCGTGTATCTGTACCATAGTAGGATACGTGTCGGTTAGAAGTTAGAGTTTAACCCGTGCACGGTTAGGTGCACGCCTGAATTAGAAAGTCCCCCGGACTATAAATATGTATCTAGGGTTTATGAAATAAACAACAACCAACGTTCAACACAAACCAATCTCGGCGCATCGCCAACTCCCCCGTCTCGAGGGTTTCTTCCGGGTAAGCACCATGCTGCCTAGATCGCATCTTGCGATCTAGGCAGCACACGCGTTTATTCGTCTCCCATGCGTTGCTCGTACTAAAGCCTTTTTGATGGCGAACAACGTAGTTATCATAGGTGTTTTAGGGTTAGCATTGTTCTTCGTATCATATGCTATCGTCGTGCAACCCTTAGGCATCTAGCCGCCCTTACGCCTGTCACGGGTGTAAGGGCGGCACCCCGCTTGATCATTATTTAGTAGATCCGATCCGTTATGATTGCTCCTTGTTCTTCAAGGATTAGTTTAATATCTGCATTGTTAGGCCTTACAAAGGGTTGGAGGATCCAGCGGCGTGTAGGGTGTCGTTTGCTAGCCCTAGACAGGACGTTTCGGGGATCAACCTCATGTTGGTTTTTAGGCCCTGTCTAGGATCGGCTTACGATCACCGTGCGCGAGCGCGAGGCCCAATCACGAGTAGGATGTTCCGATTGTGCGGTGAAAACCCCAAATCGTAGTAGGTCGCTTAAGCTTTATCTTGATCAAGCAGGACCACCATCTGGTCGTACACCTCATACGTATCATGGGTGGATCGGCTCTTTGAGCCGATTCACAGGACAACCTGAAAGCCGATCGAGGCTCGTATTTAACGTTTACGTGTATGCCATGCAGGAAACTAAGCGAGGCATCATCCAACACCTTCCTGACCAGGTATAGGTCAGGTGGCACGCCCTTGCGACGAGCATCGGACGTGTGTGCAGAAGGCTTTGTGGGCCGTCGCTCGGAGGGACCAGGGCCAGCCGCAGTCCTGGGAGATTCCCGGCTCTACGGTGTTGCCCGTCGCTGCCCGCCGGTGGGTTTCTGACCGCGACACATTCTGGCACGCGCGGTGGGACCCTCTTCGACATCCACCGCATCGCCATCTACATCCGAGATGGCGGAAGGCACTCCGGTCAAGTACGAGGATCTGGCTGAGGAGATCAAGAAGAAGCATGACGAGATCAAAGCAGTCCTCGAAGCCGACCTCATCGGCTCTTTCCACAGAACCCGCTCCCATGGCATCAGGTGGAAGGGGTTCTCACCTGAAGGCGCGCTCGATGGAGTGAACCTGTCCTCCCCGTCAGAAGAACGCACCAGGTCGCTGCGTCAGGAGATCAACTTCATGGTGGCTCAATCGCTGCACCGCCATTCTGAGAGCCTGGTGAACACTTTGGAGCGTGTCGCTCTGCGCGTGATCCAGGAAATCATGAGCCATCAGTATTCTCCGTCAGGACCAGCTCTAGGGACTCACCATGGAGAAAGGCCACTCCAGTCCCGTCCACCGCTGCCGTTCGCGTTGGCAGCACCAGAAGTGCCGAATTCATCGGCATACGTCGTCTACAAGATTGATGGTGACCCTAGTGACTACCAATTCTTACATGAGGCGCCTAAGGAGATCCCGCACGGATACACGTGCGCATACGTGCCGGACTGCAGTAGCTAGGCACTCTCGAACCAGGCTGCAACAGCGGGGACTTCCGGAACGGCCGGGAGGAACGTCGGGAACAGATCTTGAGAAGCAGACATGGCTAGCTAAGTACGCCACTCCGACAAACCTCCAGAGCTCAGCTCCTGCGGTTGGCTCAGAGCTAGAAAAGCAAGCATGGCTGGCTAAGTATGCCACCCCGTCGAATCTTCAGGGTTCGACGCCTTCAGCCATCACCGCGGATCAGATCTGTACGATTCTGAAAGACCAGTTCGGCATGATGCCGAAAAGGAGGACAATCGGCTATACCAAGCCGTACCTGTTATCACCAGAATTTGACCGAGTCAGAGGTGGGCCACGATCAAGATGGGCTTGAAGATAATATATGGAAGAAATACCTGAATCGGCCTTTTATACCAAGTTGGGCTTGATTGCCCGTGTATCTGTAACATATTAGATCCATTTTAGTTTAGAGATAGAACCTTACTCGTGCACGGTTTAGTGCACGCCCGCATTAGAAAGTCCCTGGACTATAAATATGTACCTAGGGTTTATGGAATAAACAACAACTCACGTTCAACCCCAAAACAAACCAATCTCGGCGCATCGCCAACTCCTTCGTCTCGAGGGTTTCTATCGGGTAGCGACATGCTGCCTAGATCGCATCTTGCGATCTAGGCAGCACAAGCCCCATGTTGTTCATGCGTTGCTCGTACTTGAAGCGCTTTTGATGGCGAGCAACGTAGTTATCATTAGATGTGTTAGGGTTAGCATTGTTCTTCGTTTAAGCATGCTTACGTAGTGCAACCCTTGCATATCTAGCCGCCCTCACGCCTATCTCGGGCGTGGGGCGGCACCCCGCTTGATCATTATTTAGTAGATCTGATCCGTTACGATTGCTCCTTGTTCTACAAGGATTAGTTTAATATCTGCAATAGTTAGGCCTTACAAAGGGGGGGAGGATCCAGCGGCACGTAGGGTGGCGTTCGCAAGTCCTAAACGGGATGTTCCGAGGATCAACTTCATGTTGGTTTTTTGGCCTTGTTTAGGATCGGCTTACGAGCACCGTGCGTGGCCGCGAGGCCCAACCTGGAGTAGGATGATCCGATTATGCGGTGAAAACCCTAAATCGTCGTAGATCTCATTAGCTTCATCTTGATCAAGCAGGACCACCAAGTATTCGTGCACCCCGTACGAATCATGGGTGGATCGGCTCTTTGAGCCGATCCACGAGATAACTCTGAGAGCCGATCGAGGCTCGTATTTAATGTTTACATGTGTGCCCTGCAGGAAACTAAGCGAGGCATCACCATCACCTTCCCGACCGGGTATAGGTCGGGTGGCACGCCCTTGCACTCGCAACGCCGTGTGTGACCAGAAGAGCATTGCGGGCCGTCGCTCGGAGGGGTCTCAGCCAGCTGCAGCTCTAGGCTCTTCCCGGCTCTACGGTGTTGACAAGGCCGCTGCCCGCCGGTGGGTTTTGGCAGTCAACACATTCTGGCACGCCCGGTGGGACAAACGTCTACATCAACTACATCGCCATCTACAGCTGGGATGGCGGACGGCACGCCAGTCACCTACGGGGATCTGCCTGACGACCTCAAGAAGCAATACAACGAGATCAAGGCCACCCTCGAAGCCGACCTCATCGGCTCTTTTCAGAGAACCCGTTCCCATGGCATCGGATGGAAGGGATTCTCACCGCAAGGTGCGCTCGATGGGATAGACCTCTCTACCCCGTCGGAGGAACGCACCGAGTGTCCGCGGCAGGAGATCAACTACATGGTGGCTCACTCGCTACACCGCCACTCTGAGAACTTGGTCAACGTGTTGGAGCGTGTCGCTCTGCGCGTGATCCAGGAGATCATGAGCCACCAGTACTCGCCGTCAGGACCAGCTCTCGGGACTCATCAAGGAGAATTGCCACTCCAGTCCCGTCCACCGCTGCCATATGCGTTGGCAGCACCGGCTGAAGTGCCGACTACACCGGCATTCCTCGTCTACAGGATTGGTGGCGACCCTAGTGACTACCAGTTCTTAATGGAGGCGCCTAAGGAGATCCCTCATGGATACGCGTGCATGTATGTGCCGGATTGTGGTGATTGGGCACTCACAAACCAGGCCACCACATCGGGGACTCCGGCGAACACAGGAGGAACGTCGGCGACAGAGCGTGAGAAGCAGACGTGGCTAACTAAATACGCCACACCGACGAAACTCCCGGGTCCAGCTCCTGCAGTTGGCTCAGAGCTGGAAAAGCAAACATGGCTGGCCAAGTACGCCACCCCGGCGAATCTTCAGAGTGCAACTCCTACGGCCAGCACAGCGGATCAGATCAGTACCATACTGAGAGACCAGTTCGGCATGATGCCGAAGAGAAGGAGCGATCGGCTATTCCAAGCCGTACCCCGACGATTACGAGATGATCCCGCTGCCACCTAAATATCGGCTCCCCGACTTCTCCAAGTTCGGTGGATCGAGATGGCTCCGGCTCCATCGAGCACGTCGGCCGATATTTGGCTCAACTAGGACCGGCTTCGGTGTCGGATCAGCTACGCGTGAGGCTCTTTTCACGATCCCTCACGGGATCGGCTTTTGGATGGTACACCTCTTTGCCAGCAAACTCCATCCGAGTCTTGGAAGCAATTGGAAGAACAGTTCCATATGCAATACCATTCGAGGCTTCCGAGTCTGGCCTTGCCGATCTAGCACAACTACGTCAGAAGCGCGGAGAAACTGTGGCAGAATATATCCAGCGCTTCAGGAATCTTAGGAACCGATGTTATTCGGTTCGTATAACTGAAAAGGAAGCGGTCGAGTTGGCGGTAGCAGGCCTTGCAACACCGCTCAAGGACATGGCCTCCCAAGCAGATTATCCCTCACTGGCGCACATGGTTCAGAAACTATCAGCATATGAACAGCGCCACCCCGACCTGTACCAAGACAAGTTCAAGCGTGCAGTAGTCATGGTCGGTACAGAGGAAGATGAGGTGCCTGCGGGAGACCAAGAGATAGCAGTGGCTGAGTGGACTCAGGGGGGAACCCCCGTGGCCTGCAAATGGGTAAAGCCACCAGGGCCGCCCAGGGGATTTGATTTTGATGTGACCAAGACTGAGCAAATCTTCGACCTCCTGCTCAAGGAGAAACAGTTGACGGTTCCTGAAGGTCTCAAGTTCCCCACGGCGAAGGAGCTAAACGGAAAGCCATACTGCAAATTCCACAACTCGCTTTCCCATGCCACCAACGACTGCCGGGTGTGGCGTCAGCACATCCAAGCGGCGATAGAGAAGGGGCGGTTAATTTTCAACCAGTACGCCATGAAGGTCGACACCCAACCCTTCCCCGCCGTTAACATGGTGGAAATCACCTACCCTGAAGGTTGCCAGCCGGGTCCCTCGTTCAGCATCAACATGGTAGGGCCTGGAAACCACCCTGGCAAAGATGGAGATGAGGGCAGCTGCTCTCATAGCAAGGATACAGAGGAGGCCGCTCCACGCGATCGGCTCCGTCATGATGGCAAGCGCTATGTCACCGAGGGAGAGGTGAAGAATATAAGATATCAGCGACCCCTCTCTGATCACCTCCTCAACAAATATGTGAGTCAGTATGACCAACGCCGACGGTCCGATTGCGATGATAGAGGAGATCGTCTGGCTAGAGAAGCCAGAAGATATCGTCGTCAGGATCGCGATGAGGAGGAACACGAGCGCTGTGCCACGGAAGCATCAAGGGAGCAAGATGACAACACCAGACACTGGGACTGCCCCTTCTTCAGACACTGCTGGGATTCAGGAATGAGCCGATTGCCCACAATCGGCAATTGCCCAGAATGCAACCAGAAGAAGAAGGAGGCAGCCAACGTATCTGTGTTCGAGCGCCTAGGGCCTCTCCCACCACAAAGCAAACGCGCTGAGTCACCTCGTTGGGCAGATCTTGAGGATTCAGAAGACGAGGGAGAAGCGGAAGAAGACAGGTACCACCGGCCAAGGTGGTGCCCTGACGGACTTAGCCGTTCCCAAAAGCGCAGGGTTCAGCGATTGCGCGGCCTGGAGGAGGCCGAGAGGTTATACCTGCATACGCTAAGGAAGGCACGACCTGATCTGGCTGCAAAGGTTCAGCGAACCCTGGATGAAGAGGGTCGTCCACGGAAAATGGAGTGGCGCCCCAAACAGAGGAAAGCCGATGAGGAGACATCGGCTGGCACAAACATGGTGCTCGTCTTGCCAACAGAGCGTAGTGCTCCACGACTATACGGTGCACTCAAGGTGGACAGCAAGCGCATCAAGTCAGAGGTTGGGTTGGTTTTATCCAGCCTAACCGAATAGCAAGATGAAACCAATGAGCAAATCAGGCAAGGCTGGTCCTTGTGATCGGCCCCAAAATTTATGAAGGGAGCTTACAAAAACCTTCAACGAGCAAGCAATGTGGAGGCCGATTCCAGCAATCGGCCAAAATTATCCTCACCCACCATTCTCGCTCGGTTTCAAACATGTTATCCAACAGAGCCGATACCATCAATTCTCTTGACAGAATCGGCTCGGGGGGCACCCAGGTGTATGAAAATACGAGGATATGCGACGGAAGCATCTCATCTTCTGGTGATAGGTATTGGAATATGGGGGCCGATGCACAGGTCGGCCGTAAAAAAAAAATGAAAATTCGAAAATTTTCGAACACAGCCGATGCAGCAGGCATCGACTTAAGGATATAACAGCCGATGCATGGCCATCGACTCAAGAGGAGTAATTGTTACGATCAGAGCGTAGTCCAAGGACTTAGATCCTCTCTTCAAGAACAATGCCAAGAGCAGCCCGGACATGCGGATCAGGTCAAGGATGGAGCGCATCAGGTCCACCAGAGGGAAAAAGCCGATCTAACCAGCAAGAACTAAAGAAGCTCGGGGGGCAGCTCACCTTGAAGGCTCTCTGCTTTGAGAAGCCGATTAGTGTTCGACTCGGCTAGCTCTGCATAAGAAACTCCCTCAGACATGATCAAGACCAGGTCCAGACAGCTAATTGGCGTATCCTCGTCTCTGTTTTGCCTTGGCTGAGACTCGGGGGGCAGCAGGTTCGAGTAAGGCCCGGGGGGCGGCAGACCAGTGGATACTCTGTTTAAAGAGCCGATGGGGATACCATCGGCTGATCCTTCATTGCAACCTTCTTCACCATGATGGGTACTGAAGAGGATTATTGGGTTTGGTTGGAAAAGTTCAAAGGGTTTTCCTGAGGATCCTGCATTTTCCACCAGATTTAGAAAATCATCAGCTGAAGAGGAGAAGGGTGAATTTCAAAAGGACCGATGCGGTGCGATCGGCTCATTACGCATTGGCAAAGGGGACGAATCGGCGAGGTCAGCAGAAGAGGGAATCGGCTCAATTGAACTCAGAAGGAATCGGCAAAATCAAAATTGGGGAAAAGTTCTTCATTGATTAGATGAGATTCCTTACATAAAGAGCTAATTGCTCTCAAAAGGGAAGTACTAGGGGAGCCATTGCCCCATCTACCACTACTGGCCCTATTCTAGAGATCCTATCTATGGGCCATCACTGCCCTCGTCGTCGCCGTCGTCGCCACCATCGGCGCTGCTCCCGGCGGGCTCGTCGTCGCTCCCATGGCCGCCGACCGGGCCCTCGTTGTCTTCATCTTCTTTGTCAGCGTCGTCCTCGTCGCTGTCGAAGTCGCTAAGATTGCCCGGCCAAGGGCAGAACCGCTTGGCCGGCGGCTCGTCGGAGGAGCTCTCGTCGTCGTCCTCCTCCTCCTCTTCCTGCTCCTCCTCCTCCTCGGAAGAGGTGAAGTCGCAAGAGAAGCTGTCGTCGTCATTCTCCTCCTCCGCTTCCCCAACGGCGAGGAAGCGGAGGTCGCTCTCCCCGTCCGTTGAGGACTGGTCGTCCTCGGACCAGATGGAGAAGTTGTGGTCTGGCTCCTCCCCGGCCGCAATGGCGCGGTGGGTGTTGGCCGCGTGGACCGCTGCCGCGTCATACTCCGGCGTCGGCTCACGGGACGTGGAGGACTGGCTGGAAGGATCCGATGGAGCAGAGGAGGAAGAAGACATGGTGGCAGGAGGGCTTTTGGAGTGCTAATGCGAAAGAACTGTTCAGTAGCGGTTAAATAAAAGGGGATATAGTGGAAGTTCAATGCCACAGCGAGCTTTCGAGGAAGTGGTGCCTAAAGAAAGAAAAAACTGCCAAATCACGCGGAGAAGTTGAGAAGGCAAGGCCTCATGATGAAGGATCTCGCGACGGTTCTGCCACGACATGACCCGACGAAAGAAAGCAGGGTGATTTTGGAATTACCAATTCCAAAACCAGGGGGGCATGTGTTATCACCAGAATTTGACCGAGTCAGAGGTGGGCCGCGATCAAGATGGGCTTGAAGATAATATATGGAAGAAATACCTGAATCGGCCTTTTATACCAAGTTGGGCTTGATTGCCCGTGTATCTGTAACATATTAGATCCATTTTAGTTTAGAGATAGAACCTTACTCGTGCACGGTTTAGTGCAAGCCCGCATTAGAAAGTCCCCTGGACTATAAATATGTACCTAGGGTTTATGGAATAAACAACAACTCACGTTCAACCCCAAAACAAACCAATCTCGGCGCATCGCCAACTCCTTCGTCTCGAGGGTTTCTATCGGGTAAGCGACATGCTGCCTAGATCGCATCTTGCGATCTAGGCAGCACAAGCCCCATGTTGTTCATGCGTTGCTCGTATCGAAGCGCTTTTGATGGCGAGCAACGTAGTTATCATTAGATGTGTTAGGGTTAGCATTGTTCTTCGTTTAAGCATGCTTACGTAGTGCAACCCTTGCATATCTAGCCGCCCTCACGCCTATCTCAGGCGTGGGGGCGGCACCCCGCTTGATCATTATTTAGTAGATCTGATCCGTTACGATTGCTCCTTGTTCTACAAGGATTAGTTTAATATCTGCAATAGTTAGGCCTTACAAAGGGGGGGAGGATCCAGCGGCACGTAGGGTGGCGTTCGCAAGTCCTAAACGGGATGTTCCGAGGATCAACTTCATGTTGGTTTTTTGGCCTTGTTTAGGATCGGCTTACGAGCACCGTGCGTGGCCGCGAGGCCCAACCTGGAGTAGGATGATCCGATTATGCGGTGAAAACCCTAAATCGTCGTAGATCTCATTAGCTTCATCTTGATCAAGCAGGACCACCAAGTATTCGTGCACCCCGTACGAATCATGGGTGGATCGGCTCTTTGAGCCGATCCACGGGATAACTCGAGAGCCGATCGAGGCTCGTATTTAATGTTTACATGTGTGCCCCGCAGGAAACTAAGCGAGGCATCACCATCACCTTCCTGACCAGGTATAGGTCAGGTGGCACGCCCTTGCACTTCGCAACGCCGCGTGTGACCAGAAGAGCATTGCGGGCCGTCGCTCGGAGGGGTCTCAGCCAGCCGCAGCTCTAGGCTCTTCCCGGCTCTACGGTGTTGACAAGGCCGCTGCCCGCCGGTGGGTTTTGGCAGTCAACAGTACCCCAACAAGTATGAATTGATCCCGCTACCACCCAAATATCGGCTCCCTGACTTCACAAAGTTTAGTGGATCGGATGGTTCCAGCTCCATCGAGCATGTGAGCCGATATTTGGCACAGCTGGGCACGATCTCAGCATCAGACGAGCTGCGTGTGAGGTTCTTCGCACAGTCCCTCACAGGATCGGCTTTCGGGTGGTACACATCGCTGCCACCGAACTCAATCCGGACTTGGAAGCAGTTGGAAGAACAGTTCCACGAGCAGTATCACTCAGAGGCTTCCGAGGCTGGCATTGCCGATCTAGCACAAGTACGACAGAAGCGCGGGGAAACAGTGGCAGAATACATCCAGCGCTTCAGGACCGTTAGGAACCGATGCTATTCGGTTCACGTAAGTGAAAAAGAAGCAGTCGAGTTGGCGGTGGTGGGTCTCTCATCATCGATCAAGGACGTGGCCTCCCAAGCGGACTACCCTTCATTGGCGCACATGGTGCAGAAGCTGTCAGCATATGAACAGCGCCACCCAGATGTTTACCAGGACAAATTCAAGCGCGCGGTGGTCCTGGTTGAGGCAGACGAAGATGAAGGTGCTGCGGGAGATCAAGAGGTAGCAGTGGCTGAATGGACTCGGGCGGCAAGCCCCGTGTCCTGTAAGTGGGTTAGGCCACAAGGTCCTCCAAAAGGGTTCGACTTCGACGTGACCAAAGTTGAGCAGATTTTCGACCTCTTACTCAAGGAGAAGCAGCTAAAGGTACCCGAAGGCCACAAGATCCCCACGGTGCAGGAGCTGAACGGAAAGCCATACTGCAAGTGGCATAACACGTTCACCCACGCCACTAACGACTGCAGGGTGTGGCGTCAGCAGGTCCAAATGGCGATAGAACAAGGGCGGCTAATTTTCAACCAGTACGCCATGAAGGTCGACACACACCCCTTTCCCGCCGTTAACACGGTGGAGTGCACTTACCATGGAGGGTGCCAGCCAGATTTCTCGTGCAATATCAACATGGTGGGACCTGGGCACCACTCTGGTAAGGACGGAGATGAGGGCAGCTGCTCTCATAGCAAAGACACAGAGGAAGCCGCTCCACGCGATCGGCTCCGCCACGACGGCAAGCGCTACATCACCGAGGGAGAAGTGAGGAACGTAAGATATCAGCCGACCTCTCTCGATCACCTCCTCAACAAGTATGTGGGTCAATACGACCAACGCCGGCGATACAACGACGATGATGAAAAAGATCGTCTGGCCAGGGACGACAGGAGACGTCGTCGGCATGATCACGACGAGGAGCGATATGAGCGCCACGCCAAGGAAAAGTCGAGAGAGCAAGACAACATGGATAGGCACTGGGACTGCCCCTTCTTCAGACACTGCTGGGATTCAGGAATGAGCCGATTGCCTACAATCGGCAATTGCCCAGAATGTAAACAAAAGAAGAAGGATGCAGCTAACGTGTCCGTGTTCAAACGTCTAGGGCCTCTCCCGCCTCGGAACAAGCATGCTGAGTCCGCTCGGGTGGAAGATCTCGAGGAACTAGAGGACGATGATGAAGAAGAAGACAAGTATCATCGGCCAAGGTGGTGCCCCGATGGGCTCAGCCGTTCCCAAAGCGAAGGGTTCAGCGTCTACGTGGGTTGGAGGAAGCTGAAAGGTTATACCTGCACACGTTGAGGAAGGCGCGGCCTGATCTGGCCGCTAAAATTCAGCGAACCCTGGACGAAGAAGGTCGGCCACAAAGGAAAGAGTGGCGCCCTAGACAAAAGAAAGCCGATGATGAGGCATCGGCTGGCACAAACATGGTCTTCATCCTTCCACGGCCGGTTAACTTCGAGAAGCCACGAGAAAGAAACTACAGGCATCTGAAGGCCCTGTACTTGCGAGGTTACATCAATGGGCAGCCTGTCAACAAGATGTTGGTGGACACCGGAGCGGCAGTTAACATTATTCCATACTCCATGCTACGTCGGTTGGGACGCTCCAGCTCGGATCTGATCAAGACCAATGTGACACTGAGCGATTTCAACGGCCAAGCATCTGACGCACAAGGTGTTCTGAATGTGGATCTGACCGTAGGAAGGAAAACCGTCCCTACGACGTTCTTTATTGTCGACAGCAAGAGCTCCTATGTTGTCCTACTAGGGAGAGATTGGATCCACGCCAATCGTTGCATTCCATCCACGATGCACCAATGCCTAATACAGTGGGATGGAGATGAAGTAGAAGTCGTCCACGCAGATGATTCAGCCGAGATTTCAACGGCTGGCATGAACATTTGGGAGACATCAGGCCAAGAGCCACTCTCAGGCATCAATTTGGACGACTGCGAGCACATCGACGTGACAAAGGACGGGGTGAGGCTGGTTTTATCCACCGGCCTGACCGTGTAACAAAAGCAACATCGATGGACAAACGTGGCGATGCCGATCCAGGAGATCGGCCCCAAGGATCTATGGAGGAACGTTACAAAACCTTCATCGAGAAAACAACATGGAGGCCGATTCCAGCAATCGGCCAAAATTATCCTCACCATACATTCTGCCTGGGTTCAACATTTGATCCAACAGGGAATACCTGAAGAGCCGATACCATCAAATCCCTTGAAAGAATCGGCTCGAGGGGCACCTAGGTGGATAAAACACGAGGATATGAAGTAGAAGTGTCTTTCAAATGCCCAGCAGCCCAAGATATTCTTTGATGATGGGTATTAAGTATGGGGGCCGATACATAAATCGGCCGTAAAAAATTCAAATTTGTTTTTAAGCACAGCCGATGCGCAGACATCGACTTAAGGATAGAAAGCCGATGCATGGCCATCGACTCAAGAGGTACAACTGTTATGGGCAGAGGCTCAATGGAGACTCTACTGGAAGAACTCCTCAATGGAATGGTTTGGTGGCTCAGGTCCTCTCTTCAAGAACCTCCAAATTCTTTTTGCAAGTATTCGAGTCCGCAACATCAGCTGGGGCAAGTTTGGGGGATCATGACCCTGACCAATACCAAGAGCAGCATGGACGTGCAGATCAGGTTAAGGATGGGATTACATCAATCTGCCAAAGGAAAGGAGCCGATCTGACCAGCAAGGCGCAAGAAGTGGACTGAAGAAGCTCGGGGGGGCAGCTCACCCTGAAGGTTCTCTGCTCTGAGGAGCCGATTTTGTTGAAATCGGCTGGCTCTGCATTATGACTTGGGGGCCGATGGTGGCACATTTGGCTGGCTCACTACTTTCCTCGCCTTAACTGAGGCTCGGGGGGCAGCTTGCCCTGAAGGACCCTTTGCTATAGGAAGCCAATTTGGTTGAAATCGGCTGGCTCTGCATCTCAACTTTTTTGAGGAATGGTTGCTGCCGGAAAACGGAGCGAGAGCCCGTCCCGCGTAGTATCAGCTCCGGCCTCCGGGTTGATTCAGCAATGGTCCTAGAGCTCTCCCGAAGACAAAGGTTGCCGTTAATAATACGCTCAGTGACTGCGGTTTGGACCTGCTCGGTTGGAAGTTGGGGGTCTGAGGTTGAGCAAGGTTCACAGGTTACCATTTGAGGAGGTGGCTAAATTGGTCTATCTCGAAATTTATCGTAAGAGGTCGGTGCGTTGCCATCGGCTCATTGAGCGTTGATCAAACTAACAATCGGCAGAATCAGCACGAAGGGAAATCGGCAAAATTGAGTTAAGGAAAAGTCTTCTTCATTAATCAGAGAGGATTTTTACAATGAAGAGCCGATTGCTCAAGCAAAAGAAGAGCCGATTGCTCAGGGGCTGCTAATCCTACATCACTAATCCTCACTAGCATCATCATCGGCGTCGCCGTCGGCGCTACCGCCGGAGAATTCCTCGTCGCTGCTGCCCCAGCCTTCGGCCGGAGCTTCTTCTTCCTCGTCATCATCATCATCCTCGCTGTCCGCCCAAGCACGGAAGCGCTTCATCGGCGGGTACCCAGCGGAAGAGGAGGAATCATCCTCCTCCTTCTCCTCTTCTCCTTCCTCGTCATCATCCTCGTCCTCGCTGTCCGCCCACATGCGGGAGCGCTTCTTCGGCGGGAGCCTGGCGGAGGGGGAGGCCTCTGTCTTCTCTACTTCTCCTTCTTTCTCCTCCTTGTCGGAGGAGATGGGGTTCACCCCGGAGTGGAGGTCGTCTTCATTCTTGCTCTTCGACGAAGATTGGAGGGGGAGGCCTGAGGGGGAAGAGGAAGAGGAAGACATTGCTACAGGGGAAGAGGGTTTTTTGGGCGCTGTTGGACAGAACAGAGCAAGGGGATGAAGTGGCGAACCGTTCGGCACAGATAAATAAAAGGGGTGTAGTGGAGATTTAATGCCATGACGGCTCTCGAGGACGTGATGCCGAAGTTATCAATTTGTGCAGAGAAGCCCAGGAGGCAAGGCGAAATGATGGAAGATTCTGCGGCAGTCCTGCTCTGCCACGACATGACCCAACGAAACAAAAGCGTAATGATTTTGGAAATGTCATTTCCAAAACCAGGGGGGCATGTGTTATCACCAGAATTTGAGCGGATCAGAGGTGGGCCGTTATTGGAGATGGGCTTGAAGAATATACATAGAAGAAATACATGAATCGGCCTTGTATACCAAATTTGGGCTAAATTGCCCGTGTATCTGTACCATAGTAGGATACGTGTCGGTTAGAAGTTAGAGTTTAACCCGTGCACGGTTAGGTGCACGCCTGAATTAGAAAGTCCCCCGGACTATAAATATGTATCTAGGGTTTATGAAATAAACAACAACCAACGTCCAACACAAACCAATCTCGGCGCATCGCCAACTCCCCCGTCTCGAGGGTTTCTTCCGGGTAAGCACCATGCTGCCTAGATCGCATCTTGCGATCTAGGCTGCGATCTAGGCAGCACACGCGTTTATTCGTCTTCCATGCGCTGCTCGTACTGAAGCCTTTTTGATGGCGAGCAACGTAGTTATCATAGGTGTTTTAGGGTTAGCATTGTTCTTCGTATCATATGCTATCGTCGTGCAACCCTTAGGCATCTAGCCGCCCTTACGCCTGTCACGGGTGTAAGGGCAGCACCCCGCTTGATCATTATTTAGTAGATCCGATCCGTTATGATTGCTCATTGTTCTTCAAGGATTAGTTTAATATCTGCATTGTTAGGCCTTACAAAGGGTTGGAGGATCCAGCGGCGTGTAGGGTGTCGTTTGCTAGCCCTAGAAAGGACGTTCCGGGGATCAACCTCGTGTTGGTTTTTAGGCCCTGTCTAGGATCGGCTTACGATCACCGTGCGCGAGCGCGAGGCCCAATCACGAGTAGGATGTTCCGATTGTGCGGTGAAAACCCCAAATCGTAGTAGGTCGCTTCAGCTTTATCTTGATCAAGCAGGACCACCATCCGATCGTACACCTCGTACGTATCATGGGTGGATCGGCTCTTTGAGCCGATTCACAGGACAACCTGAGAGCCGATCGAGGCTCGTATTTAACGTTTACGTGTATGCCATGCAGGAAACTAAGCGAGGCATCATCCAACACCTTCCTGACCAGGTATAGGTCAGGTGGCACGCCCTTGCGACAGCATCGGACGTGTGTGCAGAAGGCTTTGCGGGCCGTCGCTCGGAGGGACCAGGGCCAGCCGCAGTCCTGGGAGATTCCCGGCTCTACGGTGTTGCCCGTCGCTGCCCGCCGGTGGGTTTCTGACCGCAACAGATCCACAAACTTCATAGAGCGAAGTCAACAAGTTTGTAGTGGTGACTTCATGAGCAGTGTAGCATAGATACGATACTACAACTCACATGCTATGTCTTTGCTATGTAAAATTTGTGGATCTGAGTCCACAAATATGGCATCGTTTAACCATTGGCCAAAGCTGATCATGCCATATGAACTCAACAAAAATAAGCAATACATCAATTACATGATCAATAACATAATAGTAGCACTAAACATGGTTCTGTGCCAAGGTAAAACCGATTGATTCATCCATCAACAGTACAACTCAACAAAAAAAATGACCTAATCCTAAGGCGGATTTAGGATTTACATGAGTCGTGGGGAGTACAATATGTGAATACGACTAGCAATCAAACATAAACTAGCTAAAACCTAGTAAGTTACGACTGAATCATATGACAAATTTAGGGTTTACTAGGGATTTGGGGATTAGGGTTCATGGGATTTGTGGGTTACAGTTTATACGGGATTTGTTGATTATGGTGCATGCGTATGGGCGCCAAGCGAAATATGGAGGAAGTCAAGTACTATTATGGACGACAAGGGAGAGGAGATAGGGATGTGGATAGAAGGAGGAACTCACTTGTGTTGTCGTTGTTCCGTCCTGTATGTGGCTGGAGCTAGAGCTTTTTGTGCACCTATATACGGTGCCCGATGGGACGAGCTTTAACGTACGTAAAGGGGAAGAGTGGTGACGCAGTTTTGCAAAGGAGGCGGCGTGGGATTGCGGATGCGCTAGGGAACCGTTGTTGGGGTTTGATGAAAGGGGGAATGAATTCGGGCCAAAAGGCTGCAGAAAATACCCATATGTAGTCATTTCTCTATAGGGAAATTAGCAATGGCGTGCTGGATCGAACATGTCACTAATGTTTTCTTGCATGTGGCCGCAATGTACTTGGAAGCTTCTTATCACACCAACATGGTTATCTAGAGGTGCAATGGAATCAAAGAGAGAGGGAATGACAGAGGGTGGTATTAATTAGGCCCGTGGATAATGACGTGGGGGCCAAGAAAAAGTAATGCCCACCTTTCATTGACTTGCCCGTTCCCTTTCAAGGTTACCATCGCTCAACATAGTCGGGCTCAGTTAGGTCCAGCAAAAACAAGTGTTTGCAAAAAAATGGGTTACCATTTTCTAGAAGTGTTCAATATGAAAAATTAAACAATATATAGAAAGCTAATTTTCTTCCGCATATGGAGTAATGTCTTGGGAACGTTAGCTTTGTGAAAACAGGATAATGCCATTAATAAACAAAATTTAAATGTTGCTAATGACAAAAGTTGGTCCTTAACCGCTTCAAAATGGAAGTTATCCACTTTAGTCCTATATTTCTCCACATGACAGTCATGTTTATGAATGAAGTGTCACTTGAAGGTGATGTATTAGATTTTACTATTTACATAAAGGATTTCATACCAGCAATAATGGGTTCGCATAGGTTTTTGTCATGAATTCTCATGCATATGTGGCCCCATAGGTTGTTTATTAATTTATACACCACCCTTGGCCGACCGGAACGAAACATGTTGGCTTTCGATCTGTCAGAAATGCTAAGTTTTGTGATTTTACAATTTGTTTATATCAAACTAATTCATAGTAATCTATATACCTAATAATAAAGGGAGAAGCGTTTCCGTGGTTTGGTCCGTGTTTATTTTAGTTCGTCCGTCGTCCGTTGCCCAAGATTTTGTTATCGTACAACTCCTCACGGTATTGTCGCTCGTTGACAATGAGACTCCGGGTCGATCGGGTTCAGGATTATCTAGCTGCCCGTTTTCTAACTCCTGCCGCCTGTTCTTTCCTACATAAGTGTGAGATCGATGAGACGAGATCGAATATGTTGGCGACGCACGTACCAGGCCTCGCGATCTCGGCACCCCGACCCTGCCCGACCATGGACTCCCAATTATGCGTCGTTCAACCTCCGCTCCGCCGTAACCTGACTCATGCCAGGGCGCCGGCCGGCTTGATTTTACCCGTCAGCCAGCCTGGCTCCGCCCTACCCTGTGCTCCTGCAGGGATGAGGAAAAAGACTTACAATCCAAAGAAGCCACTCGATCGAGCAGGCAGCAGCTTAATGGTGATGCTCTCGCAGCCGCTGGCGTATCAACACAAGGAATCTGCAGCCAATGAAAAACGTATGCGTTGCCGTTGTTATATCTTGCCGCTGCTCGCCGGCCACCACTGGTTTCCATGGATGAGCATCCCAGATGATCGAGTCTTGCCAACGTGCATCCCAAATAAGATACGACTCCGGATGACTTGAGGACACAGGTGCGCAAGATGGAGGGGCGCGTAGTGGACAGATAGCTCCTTCTGATCGAGGGGCGCGTAGTGGTATCCCTCGAGTCGTTCCTGAAGCTGAGCACCATCAGATGTGTCCGCTAACACACGGCGGACGGCACGTTCCGCTCGCTCAGGTTTACATATCTCGCCATGCTTTTGGCCGTGGCAAATCCTGGCCAAAGGTTATGCCCGATCGCTGAGATGCTGTTCTTGTACGTATGATTGACCAGTGTTTCTGTGCAAATTCACCTTTGCATTGGTGTTTGCTGGACTACCTGGTTTCACTTCATCCAACTAGCAGGAAAGAATCAGGATTTAAGACTGGCACACACGCAAAATCATGTTATGCTTACAACAAGAGCCTAGAAAAACTGTGGTATGACCTGGGGAAGGTTATCGAAGGTAAAGGATGAAATTGACGCCTGGAAAGTTGACTGTATATGCTCAATGGTGGACATTTACTCATGCGAAACATTGTTTTACAATGGCCAGGAGGTTGCGGAATATAGATATAATCTTTGTTATTTATTCTTTTTGATTGACAAGGAGAAGGTACCATGCGGTAGGGATTTTATTTGTTCTTTTTTCACCGGACATAAGTTGGAGAGATCCGACTAAGTTTAGTGAGTTGGAGTGATTTTTTTGGTACTGCTGACCAGTTATGCATGGTAAAATTTTGATTTGCTTATCTGCTGGTGCACGGCTAAGAAAATAATTTGTCCCATCAACAGAAAATCCTATCTATTTGATCAGAGAAAATCGGGAGAATTAATTTACAAGAATAGTGAGCCAACTGTAATCAAGCTCAGCCATTTGTGCTTCTTATAGATTATATATCCTCTTTACCGTGGATTGGTAGACTACACTGATTCTCCCATAAAGGTAAACTTATTTGAAGTAGTAAAAGCGTAATAGCGTGAAATATTTAAAAAAACAACGTGTACCAATACGTGTGCACAAGGAGACACATAAGTGAAAAAATAAAAAGTGACAAAGAACACATGTTTGTTCGTAGAAGGTTAGCGTGGGGTATTCGAAAACTAAAAGTCAGACGTGTGATTATGGTTACTAAAAATTCAAATCACATTTATACATGTCTTGGTTTCCGTAGCAACGCACGGGCAAATTTCCTAGTCTATACCTAGTAATAAAGCAAAAAGGGGTTTCGTCGTCCATTTTTTCTTACCCCTGGTTTTCATTAAAATTACAGGTCTTGCCACCGCTTAGTTAAAACTTAACGTTTCACATAGCCCAATTTCTTCTGACGACTCGGCTCAAACAGAAAGGACGGAACGGAGCTCAGGCGACCGACGGTGACTACCTTCTCCGGTTCTTCCCCGCTGCCACCCTCTCGATCCCAGGCGACCGGCGGCGCCTACCTTCTCCGGTCGGAGGAACGGAGCTCAAGCCCTGAGATCCAGGCATCCAGCCCCGACTCTTGTGATAGCAAGCTCAACGCCGACGGGAGACCAGCAGCGGCAGGTGTAGCATGGAGGGGCCGGCGGCGGGCAGACCGGTGGGGGTGGCACGCAGGCTACCTGGAGGCGTAAGAACGGTGGCCGGCGACATACCCGGCGAACGGCGGCGCCTACTTCTCTTGTAAGGTCGAAAGCCTTTAGATCTCTCAATTCAGACCGGGGAGCCCAAGATTTTCCCCACCAATTTGTGCATCATGACTGCCTCTAATCGTGTCTCGATCAGCAAGTGTCCGTCTGCTGGGTGCTGCTAGATCTTTTTTGTTCATGCCGCCAATGCGAGGAGATTACTGCTCTTCATCTACAACCCTGTGAAGCTTGTTTCAGTAGTATGGGCAAGCCTCTAATCTACAAGATATCGGAGAAGCCAGTAGCAGTTCGTAGGATTTTTTTTCTCCTTGATCTGGTACCTTATCTGCTAGAACATTGCAGCAGGAGAAGGTAGTACGTATTTGGAACTTTACATCATCGGTGTTCACTCTGCTTGGGAAGATGAATCTGCTCCTCTTTGGTTCAGCGCAAGCATCAGCAGCTGTGAGTCCGTTTTAATGTTAAGATGTATCACGCTCAGGTGCTCCACAAGACTCAGTTGCTGCTCATGAATTAGGCAGATGATGAGGGCTTGCAATAGGCGGAGTAGAGCCTGATGCGGGGCTGGAGGCGATGTCGCTTTTCCCTCTACAAGTTTCCTGTAGTCTCTTATCTCAGTTCACCTAAAAGTAGGTATTGTTGTTAGATCAATATTTTCACATCTTCTTTTGCACTTGCAATGATCCAAAAGTTTGATGGAATAATTCTTAGTGGCCACTCTGAAGTATTTATTTCTTAGTCATTCCATTATGAATATTTATTTGTTCCATTGAATTGCTTGCGACTGCTGTATATGTCTCATAATAAAGTAGGAATGTACGTAGTGAGCAAATAAGATAAGAGACTGTGTTGGTGGAGCTGTGCAGATCAAGTGCTATACAATGACAGAGGGCGAATTACTGGTATCATGTGCACCATTCCCTGGACAGCGAGAAGAGCAGAATCTATGGTGCGAATGACCGTCAGAGGATGTTGCTCGATTCTCCCAAAAAAAACGTTGGATCCATCAACAAAAAAACATGGCGGCTGGTTCGTTATGTTTTTTCTGGATCCCTATCTTTGCAGATCCTATTAAAGATGTCAACAGTTTTTCCGAAGATTTTTGGCATTTCATTTTTTTTCCTGAATAAGATGTCAGCATACAGAATTATATATGCATGTTTTTTTGTAGCTTTGCTTCACCAATTGGTCTGGGTATAAATGTTTTTTTATGTTGCGAATCTTGAATATAATTTCTTTGAAGCAAAATTGATTTTTCAATTTTAACACACCTTGCAATTTATCGAGATTGCTAATATATGTGAGAGGGGTATAAAAAGTGAGTTTTGCAAAAACGTAACATATGAAACACACCTCACAATTTAGTGTGGTCATTGTTGGAAAAAAATCGTTCATAATACATGTGTATGTGTATACTTCAAATCATGTTCAAAAATTGATCAATTGCTTTCTAATGAATTGTTAAGGAATATTATTTGAATATTTGTGTTGTAACAAGATTGTATCAAACATTGTTAAGAGAGAGAGAGAGAGAGAGAGAGATTTACCGTATCAATCGAAACCCATCGGTGAAAAACAAAGAACTATCCACCCGCAAACCCACACCGATAACGTTATCAAGAATCGATGGAACGCTGTCTTCTACGGCAACACCTCTAGGCTTGACCATGGGCTCCCACGTCAGTAATAGACTACTAGGTTCCTTACGCCCGCCTCCAAACCAATCGAGGGTCACCTCTCAGGGATGCCAGTATGGATAGGAGAAGCACTCCGGCGACTCCTCGCGTGCTCAAGGGCGACGTGTGGAGTGCCTCTAGTTGTTCCCATCTAGGGCTCGGAAATATCAACATTAGTGTGGGAGATGCGGCATCGATGGCATGTCCAGGAATTCTTCTATCCCGATGCAACGCACGGGCAGTTTTGAGAACCAACCTGAGGTTGGGTGGTTAGGAGGATGGTTGTATCCCCAGCCCACCAGAGTTCAAACCCCAGGTTTGACATCTGTGTGTCTCATAAAGGCGGAATATTCATTCAGTGGGAGGCGACGTTCCCGTCGATAGCGAGGCGCCTGTGGTGACTTCGTCAATTTTAAGATCCAATCCGCCAGCTCAGTCTTTCGGAGGTGCTCATAGGGGTAGGGTGTGCGTGTGTGCGTTCATAGGGGTGAGTGTATGCGCGTGTATGTGAGCGTCTGCGTTTGTACTGTGTTTCTCAAAAAAAAAAAAGTCAAGTTGTGAAAAAAAAATGGTTCAGTGGCTTTAAACGTGGGAGTTTTTCTAATTTAGTTCTAAAACAAGGTAACTAGTCTTATTTTATGAATGAAATTGTGCCACTTACGGTTTTGTGCTTTGGCTTTCCTATTGACACACCAACATTATTACATACTCACATAAAGACTCCATACTAACAAGGGAAGGGGTTTTTGATGGCTCGCGTGAATTTTATACGCCGTCTCGTGAACTAAACATAGTACTCCGTAGCATGTCATGACCACCAATGAGTTAATGTGACTTTCCTTTTTTATGTTAAAGTAGGGCATATTAACAATACCAACTAAAAAGGAAAATGCTTTGGATCCGTCGGAGGCTGCTCGCTCCGCAACCTCCGGATCCTGGAACGTCCGATCGATCCTCGTGAGAGGGCCCACCACCGCGCGCACGACCTTATCCCTTCGTCGCCCTCCTCCTCCACTCATTCTTCCCCATCTTTTTCTCTTCCATCTCCCAACATCACCACGCCGCCTGGCCGGCATGGGCTCCCTCCACCGCAGCGAGGCGCGCCGCTACTGCCAGGCGCCGCCGTGAAGCGAGACGGCGGAGCTCCGCTGAGTAGGGCTGCAGAGCTCCCAGCTATGGAGCGGCAGAGACCCGAGCAGCGGGTCGGCGGAGCCCGAGCAGTGAGGCAGGCGGTGGGACTTGCAAGCCACAGCCGCCGTGCAGCTCCTCGCCGGAGCTGCAGCGGGCGGAAGTCCGAGCTGCAATGGTTCCCTGCCGTAGCTGCAAAGCTGTGCTGGTGGTGCTGCAAGCGGTGCCGGGAAGCTGCAAGCGATTCCGGTGGTGCTTCAAACTGTCGCCGCCCGAGCTGCAAATAGACGACGCGCGAGCTGCAAGCGATTCCGGCGGTGCTGCAAGCGGCACCGGGAAGCTGCAGGTGATTCCAGCGGTGCTGCAAACGGCCGCCGCCCAAGCTGCAAATGGACGCCGCGAGAGCTGCAAGCGATTCCGGCGGTGCTGCAAGCGGCGCCGGGAAGCTGCAAGCGATTCCGGCGGTGCTGCAAAGGGACGCCGCCCGGGTTGCAATCGGCATCGCTGGGAGCTGCAAACAGCCTTCGCCGGAGCTACGGCGGCATCTTCTCCGGCGACGATGGAGGCTGCGAAGGTCTGTCGAGGACGCGCACAAGCTATGAAGCTAGGAGCAAGCGGTGCTTCCCGCCGACGACGGTGGTGCTGGGAGCAAGCAGGGCTTCCCATCGACGGCGGTGGTGCTGCGAGCTGGGCGGCAGGGTTCCGCCGGCGGTGGTGATGGGAGCAAGCCCGCGGCGGCGGTGGTGCTGCGTTCTGGGCAGCCAGAGTTCCGCCGGCGGTGGGGGTGCGGCGGAGTCGATGTGTGCTGGTGCTTCCGCTGCTCCTCTGGAGTGACGAGGGGAAAAGAAAGACAGAAAGGGTGGGACCCGCGTACATCTGGTGTTTCTTTGACTAAAGTAGAGTACACGTGTCAAGCTCTCCGTCCGGAGGTTCGAAGGCTCGGAGCCTCCGGAGGATTATCAGCGCTTTCCAACTAAAAAAGAGGCAAGTTGAGATAAAACTAGGTTCAGAAGCTTCGAAGTGTGAGTTTATCACTTTAGTTCCTTCATGAAGGATATATATATAGTCCCTCAATGAATTAATGAAGTGTCACTTTAATTGTCTATTTTAGATTTTCGTATCTACTCTATGCATACAAACTACACATATATATACCCTTGTCTATTTTAGCGATTGTCTATTTTAGTATGACACCCGATTGAGTTGGAATGCATACAAACCAGGGCGTCGTGCGTCGTCATGTTATCTAGCACGGACAAAGGGCGTCATGAAAAGATGTCATTTTTTATGAAAGAAAATGAAGACAAAAATCAGATCAGTACATTCTGCGCAGAAGTTTTTTGGTAAAGGCCATTTATGTGTATTTTCACTCGAAGAACTTCACAAGTTTGTTGCAAATCTCTACAAAAGAATGCCTACGTCACTATGTATCATAAGTTATATTCACAGAGCTGGCAATTCCGGCTCATACACAACAAGGTCTACATCTGAGCTCTCGGGGTTGTGCAGGCGATGTTAATAACCTGCTCAGCAACTGCTGATTCGCTGCCGGTGCTCCGGTAACAGGACGGAGTCGACCCCGACGGCCCTTGCCTCCCGAAGCTCCACAGCTTCTTGCGCGACCTCAGTCTCGCTGAACCCGGCGTCTTGACCGCATCGCGCGGTGTGGACACCGTCCTCGACTCCGGAATATCGATCACAGCACCGCAGTCGAGGCCAGGGCGGAAGGTCTCGGGCGGCCTCCGTTAGAGGTCACGGTCACCGCGGTGAGCGTCGCCTGGTCTGAAGCCCCTAGCACTAGCAGCGCACTGGCCGGCAGGTTTGCGGCGTAAGGCCCGTCAGTGTAGGCGCCTGCAGCGACGCGCCAGGCTTAGCGACGGTGACCCGGCAGAGCGGGCAGGTGGAGCGGGATGCCAGCCACTTATCGACGCACCGGGCGTGGAACCCGTGGCCGCACGGGGACAAGAACCTCGCCACCTCCCCGTCCTTGAGCTCGGACAGGCACACCGCGCACTCCACTCGGTCCTCCGCGGCGGAGCCCTTCGGCGCCGCCGCGCGGTACACAGTGATGGGCAGCGAGCGCAACAGCTCAGGGTCGACGCCCTTGCCCCTGGCCCTCGAAGCCGCCAACACGCCGCTGCCGCCGCTCGGCAACATGCGGACGCTGCTGTTGATGCAGTACTGGATGCAATAGATCACGAGGCCGAGGATTACGAACAGCGCGAAGATGGTCGACGTGATGAGGATGACGCCGAGCGCCATGTTCCGCGCGGCGGGCGCGGAGACAGCCGGCGCTGCCGGCGCCAATCCCGACGACGAGTTCATGGCAGTGGCGGCGGATGCGACCTGGACCCGTCGTTAGTTGTGGTATGGGATGAATGTTTAGGCTCAAGATGCACTCGACGCCGTATAAATATGCAGGCGGCCCGGCAGTGCAGTTGGCATGGATGATCCGTCAAAGAAGGTGGAATGCACGCGCGCGCTCGAACTGTCTCGTCGGGCAAGTTACGACCCGGTTCTGTTTTCGGAGGGAGGAATTTATTTCTCTTGACGGGTCAACGGCGGCGGCATTTTCTTTAGGGCATGTACAGTGATATATATCTAATCAGCAATTAGGATTTTTGATGATGTAGAGGTAAGAAAAAATAGAGAGAGAAAGAAGGCCGTCGGTAAGATAACAGACGGTCTAAAAGCATCTCCAGCCGCGTCCCCAAAGCGTCCTCCAAAGGGATTTGGGGTGTCGGACAAAAAAACCGTTCTAGCCGTATCCTCCAAAGCCCATTTTTGTCCGTCGCGCCCCCATATGGTGTCCGGCGCCCCGAGCCCGTCCCCGTCCCCGTCCCACAGGGGACGCTCCGGGCACGCCGGACACAACGGAAAGCGAGGCGAACCAATGTGGGCCCGACGCTTCAGCGGCTCGGAAGCCTAAAACCCCGTCGCCTACCTTTGGTCAAGCGACGTTAATGGCGTCCCTGTTTTCCCAGGTGACGCAGGGACGCGTCTCGTCGTGCATGGCCGCGTGGCCGTCCGCGCCGGCGTTATTGCGTGCAACCACCCCGCTGCCGCCGCTGTTTAAAGACGCCCGCAGTTCTCACCGCTCACAAACCTTCTCGTCGCCGCCGCCTCCCCCTCCCGGATCTTCTCCTCGTCGCTCCAAAAATATCGAGCTCGTCCTCCCGCAAGATCGCCGCGGCGAACGGCTTCGGCCGCGGCAGCCTCACCGTGCCGGAGGCGTGGGCGCTGTACCACGCCCGGTATCCAGTCCCGCCGGACATGCGGCTGCCAAGCAGCGGCGGCTGAAAGATGGCCGTGAACGGCATTGGCGTTCCGCCGCCGCCGAAGCCACGCACGGACCAATGGTGGGACGCCATCAAGGCCCGTCGGGCTCAACTCACCGCCGAGGAGCGGTTGGATACGACGTGGGCGGCCAACAACAACGACGCCTGGTGGATGACGTACTTCAAGGCGTAGTACGACATCGAGATGCACAGCACCGACGGGCTCGTCGGCGGCCCCAATAGCTGGAAGAAGGACGGCCGCGCCCTATTCTGGGGCGTTCCGGGGCGCACCCTCGAGAACGTCATCCGCGACATCCGGAACGGCGCTCCAAGGCTGGAGATGCCGTCGTCACCGCCGTCGTCTCCTCAATGGCAGCCGAGGAGGAGGACGTACTCGTCCTCCTCGCACTCTTCTTCCTCAGGACCGGCGCGATCGACGCCGTCCTCGTCTTACCGGCCGGTGCCGTACACCGTCCTCAAACGGGAGGTGAAGGAGGAACCGGCGACGCCCGTCAACACGAGGCGTGACGGCAGCGGCAGCGGCAGCCGGCGGCAGCAAGGGAGGCGCGGTGGCGCCCTCCTCATTCCGAAGCCGGAGGTGAAGGAGGGGCCGGAGGAAGCGTCGCAGGCGGCGCTGCTGGCGGAGTACGAACGGCAGCAGCGGCTCATCGCCAGCAGCGACGACCCCGAGGACTGCCCAGGTCTGCGGGCGGCGTTCTTGGCGTCCATGAACGACAAGGACGCCTGAAGGGGCGACCTCGACGCGGCGGTCGCCTTGTCCATCCGCGACTCCGGCAAGCCGCTGGTGGACCTCACCGACGACGGCGAGGCAGGACCAAGCGGCGCGGTGAAGGACGAGCCCGTCGACGATCCCGTCGACGAGCGCGTCAAGCAGGAGGTCGTCACCGACGAGATGTATAACTTCTAGCAGTACTACGACGCCTCCGACCGCCGCAAGTGGTTCTAGATTAGGTTTAGTTTAAATTTAGTCAAATTTCGTTCGAATCTATGTAAGTTTGGACGAATCTTAATCGAATCTTGTTAAGTTTAAAATTTCCAAAATTTTGTTTGGGGGACGCGACTGGGGAGCGACGTCCCCCAAACACGGCACGAACGAAACACGTCCCCTAAACGCTCAATCCGGCGCGGTTTGGGGAACGCTTTGGGGACGGGCTGGAGATGGTCTGAAGCCCTAAAATTTTGGCCGCTATCGACGGCTTTTTACCATTGTACGAAGGGTGTCTGCAGGTTTAGTATTTTTCCCCATCCTAGCAGCTACGCCGACGAGGAGACCACCGGAGTTTCAATGCCTCCCTGGCCCCTGCGCTGTTGATTCCTGATGGCTTGTGAAGAATTGGATTCGATCCATCTTTGTATGTTCGCCATGGCCGCGGTGCAGAGCTTCTCGCTGCCGCTGTGTGAAGCTACTCCGACCGCTGCCGCCTATAGGGTATGGTTGCATGACTCTCTGCATATCACGAGCCTTTGCTAGATTAGAATTGTTCTCTCGTTCAATTTTAATCGGTGCTCGGTGAAGATGCAGACTAGGCAGCAATTACCCTGCTAATCACATAAAAATAATGACAGTGTTTATTTGCCGCTGTAACTGCTTACTGATCCTAATAGACATCTAAACAGATGGACCACTGTAGAACCTGTCTTTGTCGCTGCCTAGAAGTGACGTGGAGGAGTAGACGAGTAGTATAGACGGTAGCTGTCTAGACTATTGTACATGCCCTTAGGACTACGTGGCTGACACCCAGTAATTAACCAAATTGGACGGGCAGTTTTAAGTTTGGATAGCGTCGCTCGAGTTCTGCGCCTTATGTTCTGCCAAACCCGCGTGCATATTCTATTCCAGCAAAATCGACCCGACCGTGTATGTCCCGAAAAGCAAAAAAAAAAAAAGACAAAAGTGCTGATATTATCAACATTTAATACGAAATTTTGAAAATTTAAAATATTTCGTAGGAAAAATTGCTTATCCATTTATGAACCATTTTCATTGTTGGACTAGCAATGACATCTTCAAAATTAGATCTCATGTTGATATGTTTCAACGGTATTATTTTGGAGCCAAAAGTTACCCACCTCTAACACATGAGTAATCCGGGCTATACTACCTAAGTTACCCACCGTGTAACATATAAGTTAGCCGTCATATAGACGGGCTGGTGGGGCGTTCCACATACATGTAGAAAAACTGTTGATGTTAGCGCAAAATTTGAAAATCGTAAAGGTTTTGAGCTCAAAACATTTATTCAATTAAGAATACGTTTTCACATCGACGAGATCTTCAAAACTAGATCCTTATTTCTATTTTTGATGACCTTTTTCCGGGTATAAAAATTACCCACATGTAACAGGTGAGTTAGCTGGATGTCGTATATAGTTCGGTTTGAAATTAGATCTTACTTTCAGAGCTTTTTTCGTTTTTCATTTCAGAAGCTATGACCAAGTTTTATAACAGTGTTACCAATTTAGGATGATAAATTCATTGGAGACAAGTAACATAGACTTGGAAACCCCATAAGTACTAGCCGATAGCTATATCAATTCTATGGTGACCAACTACAATTAAAAAACATAGTTAACTCAACAAGTAATGTGTGTATAATAGGTGGCAAGAGTAACTAAATATATCTTGGTGATGCTTGGATGCACTAGTTACCCGTGTGGCACCCTCGGGATCAGGGTTAGACAAATACCAGATTTTCGTCTGACATAAGCCTAACATTAAGCTCGAGAGCCTACAGTGAGAGAGTCGGTAACACAACAATAACTCTACGACACAAAGAAGTAATATAAATTCATAACAGAGCAAAGAACCAAAGTATTACAAGTAGAGGTCACTCACCTGACATTACATCAATCTACGAGAGCAAAGTTATGCTATTAGATATAGCAAGATAGCAAAAGGCCTAAGAGGCCATGAGCATAACGGCGACCTCCTAGCCCATAGATTTCAGGCTGCCACCTGGGAACCCCAAGCTACTCGTCGTTGTCAACCAAGAAACCACCATCTGTTGGAGCGTCTTCATCCGCAGCAGTCATGTAACAACCTAAGTACAGGGACTCAATAAAAACTTAATACAACCTTTTAGCAAAGCGAGTATGTGGGCTTTCTGTAGAGCAATTTTGCATAAAGCCAATTTTCCTTTGTTAAACAAGAGGGAGAAGAAGCTCGACTACTCAGAACCTTTAAAAGGGATTAAGAGAGCGATACAAAAGCTCTATTGATCATAATATTGTATCCACCAATCTTCATCATCTCGAACCACTATCCTCGGATCACCCCTCAAAACCCCAGAGAAGGCGTCTGTAAACACACATTGTTTGCCAAGTTTTACAATTAGGTTAAGGTTGTCTATGATCACATAATCCATTCCCAAGTCATCCATAACCATTGACACGACTTTTCGAAAAGATTATAACCTTACAGGGGTGCACAACTTTACCCACAAGTACCAACCGACTCTTAATGCCAAGCTATTAGTTATCTTCCTTGGATAACCGGCATAGGGTGGTTGACCACGACCTTTACCTTAATGTCGCCTAGACCACGAGTCACGCGATAAGGATTGTTCCGCCCTAACGGGTCAAGTACCGAAGTTGGTCCTTAAGAATGTGAGCCAAGGTGGGTTTCCACAGAGACCGCAACCGCCAGCCACCACGACCACGCTTACCTACCTGCTATGCACCTTTTCCCCCAAACAAAATGCAATGCATATGTCCAAATAACTCCCAAACTATGTGACTCATGGAATCGAATAGGCAAGTTAGTAAGCCGAGAGGGTACCATAATAGGGCCTCGTGTGGTTGTACGCTCAGTGTTGGTTCAAGAGGCGAGAACTCGGGTCCTAGGCTCGGCAGAAACGAAACAACCCACCACATCCCACTGTGGCCTCTCGTATGAGCATTTAGTCATGTTTAACCAACATCTCTATACTTACCACGTCAGCCTATCTTGCTAGTTCCATTTCATTGTAAGGCTCCAGTCCGAAGATCGGAATAGTAGCGTAACGAACTAATCTTGGCTAAGCATAAAGATATAAAGACTCTAGCGATGCACACATGCCAAACCTAGTTATGCTAGGAGGAGTACATCAGGGATTTGAGGCTAAAATGATGGATCATGCAACATATAACATAACTCTAGCTATCGATAAAAGACATTTAAATCGTATGCAAGATGTAGGAACCTGAAGTAAAAGCATTTCAAAACCATATATGAACCAGGTTAGGGCTTGCCTGTTCATTGATAACCATATATGTATCTTCATAGATATTGTCCTTGAATTGCTCGTCGATGGTCAAGTATTGATCTTCGGTATTGTGAATCTTCATCGTCTTGGGCACGTGTTCTATCGATCGTGAAGAAGCAAACACCAGAAAATTAAAATAACAATCAATACATGGCATCGATGCAATGCGCATACAAGAATGATGATATGACATGTTTAAAGGTATTCAAAGTATTCCTATAGCAAGATCATCAATTTAAATAGGGTTGAAATGCATAATACCTTGCAATTCCATAAACCCCATAATTAAAGAAGAGGGTTCATTTGTTATCCTATTAAATTCAGGGTTCAAAGTTGTTTAGGAATGCATGATGTTGATACCAATGTGTAGATCTAATTTTTCTAAAGATTTTGATATATTATACACATTTTCCGATTTAAAATAATAGTTATGAATTTTACAAGTTTTGTTCAATTTTTGTAATTTTGGAAATTAATAAAAATATGACAACCTGGATCCAGTGTTAGGGTTTTATTAATTAATATAACATTTACAAAATTATTAAAATCCAAACCAGGTGGACCCACATGTCATATATTTAAGAAATACAGAAATGAATTACAGAAAAGATTAAAAGGGAGGCTGACGTCAACATGACATCATCAGAGCCTCAACCTCCCAGGCCGCACACGACCTCGTAGATTGGAGACTCATACGTCTCCAACGTATCTATAATTTCTTATGTTTCATGCTAATTTTATGATAATACCTACATGTTTTATTCATACTTTATATCGTTTTGATGCATTTTCCGGTACTAACCTATTAACAAGATTCCGAAGCGCCAGTTCCTGTTTTCTGTTGTTTTTGGTTTCAGAAATCCTACACAGGAAATATTCTCGGAATTGGACGAAACAAAAGCCCACGGTCTTATTTTTCACGGAAGGTTCCAGAAGTCCGAAGAGGAGGCGAAGAGGGGCCAGGGGGCCCCCACACCATACCTGGGAGTGGGCCCAGCCCTGGCCATGCCACCAGGTGGGGAGGGCACCCTGGTGCCCCTCCGAGGCTGCCCTTCCGCCTATATATTCTCTCTGTCGCGAAAACCCTAAAACACCCGACGATATTCCACGAAGAGTTCCGTAGCCGCCGCCATCGCGAAGACAAGTTTCGGGGGACAGAATCTCTGTTCCGGTACGCCACCGGGACGGGGAATTGCCCCCAGAGTCATCTCCATCGACACCACTGCCATCTTCATCGCCGTTGCTGTCTCCCATGATGAGGAGGGGGTAGTTCTCCCCCGAGGCTAAGGGCTCTATCGGTAGCTATGTGGTTCATCTCTCTCTCCCATGTGATCTTTATGTGATCATGAGCTTTGTATCACTATTAATCTATGTGCTACTCTAGTGATGTTATTAAAGTAGTCTATTCCTCCTCCATGATGTAAAGGTGACAGTGTGTGTATCATGTAGTACTTGGCGTAGGTTATGATTGTAATCTCTTGTAGATTATGAAGTTAACTATTACTATGATAGTATTGATGGGATCTATTCCCCCTTTCATAGCTATTGGTGACAGTGTGTATGCTATGTTAGTACTCGGTCTAAATTGCAACGGTCTATTATGCACTCGAGAGGTTACTTTAATATGAACTCCGGATGTTGTGGAGCTTGTTTACTCCGGCTTGAGGTGTGCTTTTATAGCACTACACAATGAATGGTGTTTGTTATCCAAAAAGAGAGTGTTTGAAAGTAGCACAAGTGAAGAGAGGTTATTTATTTATGTGATCATTGTTGAGAGTGTCCACTAGTGAAAGTATGATCCCTAGGCCTTGTTTCCAAATATCGAATCACCGTTTATTTACTGTTCTACTGCATGTTTACTTGCTGCCATATTTATTTCAGATTGTTATTACCACTCATATTCATCCATATCACTTGCATTTTACTATCTCTTCGTCGAACTAGTGCACCTATACATCTGACAAGTGTATTAGGTGTGTTGGGGACACAAGAGACTTCTTGTATCTTAATTGCAGGGTTGGTTGAGAGGGATATCTTTGACCTCTATCTCCCTGAGTTCAATAAACCTTGGGTGATCCACTTAAGGGAAACTTGTTGCTATTCTACAAACCTCTGCTCTTGGAGGCCCAACACTGTCTACAGGAGATAGAAGCGTGCGTAGACATCAAGCTATTTTCTGGCTCCGTTGCCGGGGAGGTAAGGTAAAAGGTATTCACATCCTCCGACTACTAAGCTATTTCCTAGCACTGTTGCCGGTGTGTGAGTGCTCGAAGCTATTTCCTTTAGATCCTGCGATTATATCTTTTTGTTTCTTGTTTTTATTTTCATTAGTTAGGCTTAATGGAAAACAACAAAAAAATTAGAGATCTTTATGAACTTTATATTGAATTAGGACATGATGTGTTTGAAGAGAGAATTAAAAAAACCCATGGAACTTTGTTTGCAAAATATTTGTAGCAATGTTATTAGCATGAACTGTTTGAATACTATTATTGCTAATGCTATGGAAGAATTTAAGCTTGGGGAAGCTGGTTGTGATATTTTTAGTCCCCCAAGTTTTGAGGAGAAAATTTTCTTTGATGATACTTTGCCTCCCATTTATGATGATTATAATGATAGTGGTATTTTGGTGCCACCTACTATGGAGGATAAAGTTTATTATGATTATACCATGCCTGCAATTTATGATAATTACAATGATGGTTGTGATAGTTTTATTCCCACTATTACTAATAAAATTGATTATGCTTATGTGGAGAGTAATGATACTTTTATGCATGTGAATAAGAATGTTTTATATGATAGTTATATTGTTGAGTTTGTTCATGATGCTACTGAAAGTTATTATGAGAGAGGGAAATATGGTTATATGCATCTTAATAATATTAAGTTTCCCCTCTTTATGTTAAAAATCTTGAAATTGCGCTTGTCTTGTTTTCCTATGCTTATTGCATTATGCTTACATGACTTGTTTGTTTACAAGATTCCTTTTCATAGGAAGTGGGTTAGACTTAAAAGTGTTTCTTATTTTCTTTTGATGCTCTCTTTTGCTTCAACTCTTATTTCTTGTGAGTGCATCATTAAAATTACTGAGCTCATCTTAATGGCTATAAAGAAAGCACTTCTTGGGAGATAACCCATGTTTTTATTTTGCTACTGTTTTGTTGTGTCTTGGAAGTTGTTACTACTGTAGCAACCTCTCCTATCTTTATTTTATTGCATTGTTGTGCCAAGTAAATTCTTTGATAGTAAGGTTGATACTAGATTTGGATTTCTGCGCAGGAACAGATTTTTAGCTGTCACGAATTTGAGTAGATCTCTCTGTAGGAGACTCTAAAAATTCTGCCAAAATTCATGCGTGTTCCTCAGATATGTACGCAACTTTCATTCAATTTGAGCTTCTTCATCTGAGCATGTTAAGTGCCTCAAATCGTCTTTACGGACTGTTCTATTTTGACAGATTCTGCCTTTTATTTCGCATTGCCTCTTTTACTGTGTTGAATGGATTTCTTTGTTCCATTAACTTTCAGTAGCTTTGGGTAATGTCCAGAGGTGTTAAGAATGATTGTGTCCTCTCTGAACATGTGAATTTTTGATTATGCACTAACCCTCTAATGAGTTTGTTTTGAGTTTGGTGTGGAGGAAGTTTTCAAGGATCAAGAGAGGAGGATGATATAATATGATCAAGAAGAGTGAAAAGTCTAAGGGATGCCCCCGTGGTTCATCCCTGCATATTTCAAGAAGACTCAAGCATCTAAGCTTGGGGATGCCCAAGGCATCCCCTTCTTCATCAACAACTTATCAGGTCACCTCTAGTGAAACTATATTTTTATTCCGTCACATCTTATGTGCTTTACTTGGAGCGTCTGTGTGCTTTTATTTTTGTTTTTGTTTGAATAAATTCGGATCCTAGCAATCCATGTGTGGGAGAGAGACACGCTCCGCTTTTTCATATGAACACTTGTGTTCTTAGTTTTACTTTTAATGTTCATGGCTAAAGTTAAAAGCTGCTGCATTTATTGCTATTTGGTTGGAAACAGAAAATGCTTCATGTGGTAATTGGTATATGGTCTTGAATAATTTGATACTTGGCAATTGTTTTGAGTTCTCAAGTAGATCATGTTTAAGCTCTTGCATCATGTAGTTTAAACCTATTAATGAAGAACTACCATAGAGCTTGTTGAAATTTGGTTTGCATGATTGATCTCTCTAAGGTCTAGATATTTTCTGGTAAAAGTGTTTGAACAACAAGGAAGACAGTGTCGAGTCTTATAATGCTTGCAATATGTTCTTATGTAAGTTTTTCTGTACCGGTTCATACTTGTGTTTGCTTCAAACTACCTTGCTAGCCAAAGCCTTGTACTGAGAGGGAATGCTTCTCGTGCATCCAAAACCTTGAGCCAAAACCTATGCCATTTGTGTCCACCATAACTACCTACTATGTGGTATTTTTCTGCCATTCCAAAGTAAATTGCTTGCGTGCTACCTTTAAAATTTCATTTTTTTTTTTGAAAGGAATACGGTAGGGGAAACCCCTACAGTGATTTTGTTTTTTAAATAATAAGAACCCAAATTCACGTCCCTGGGGACTTGAACCTGGGTGGCTGGGTTGTACATCCACTTCCCCAACCAAGTGAGCTAGGCTCACTTCTTTAAAAAAATTTCATTCCTTGTCTTTGCAATACATAGCTCATGGGAAAGTAGCCTAAAAACTATTATGGTGATGAATATGTCGCTTATGTATCTTATTTCTTATAAGTTGCTTGTTGAGCGGTAACCATGTTTCTGGGGACGCCATCAACTGTTACACCTTTGTTGAATATCATGTGAGTTGCTATGGATGTTCGTCTTGTCTGAAGTAAGGGTGATTTATCATGATCAAATGGTTTGAGTATGTGATGTCTACGGGAGCTTCTATTCTTGTAGACAGTGTTGGGCCTCCAAGAGCAGAGGTTTGTAGAACAGCAACAGTTTTCCCTTAAGTGGATCACCCAAGGTTTATCGAACTCAGGGAGGAAGAGGTCAAAGATATCCCTCTCATGCAACCCTGCAACCACAAAGCAAGAAGTCTCTTGTGTCCCCAACACACCTAATAGGTGCACTAGTTCGGCGAAGAGATAGTGAAATACAGGTGGTATAAATAAGTATGAGCAGTAGCAACGGTGCGAGAAAATAGCTTGCTGGCGTGTAGTTGATGGTGGTAATATGGTAGCAGTAGTAACGCAGTAAAACAGTAAACAAGCAGTGATAGCAATATTTAGGAACAAGGCCTAGGGAATAGACTTTCACTAGTGGACACTCTCAACTTTGATCACATAACAGAATAGATAAATGCATACTCTACAATCTCTTGTTGGATGATGAACACATTGCGTAGGATTACACGAACCCTCAATGCCGGAGTTAACAAGCTCCACAATTCAATGTTCATATTTAAATAACCTTAGAGTGCATGAAAGATCAACACGACTAAACCAAGTACTAACACAACATGCACACTGTCACCTTCACACTATGTAGGAGGAATAGATCACATCAATACTATCATAGCAATAGTTAACTTCATAATCTACAAGAGATCACAATCATAGCTTACGCCAAGTACTAACACGGATGCACACACTGTCACCATTACACCGTGCAGGAGGAATAAAACTACTTTAATAACATCACTAGAGTAGCACATAGATAAATTGTGATACAAAACACATTGCAATCATAAAGAGATATAAATAAGCACTTCACTACGCCATTCATAACAGTGAATAAGTATTCCGTGAAATATAGCCTAAGAGACCCACACGGTGCACACACTCGTCACCTTTACACACGTGGGACAAGGAGTCTCCGGAGATCACATAAGTAAAATTCACTTGACTAGCATAACGACATCTAGATTACAAGCATCATCATATGAATCTCAATCATGTAAGGCAGCTCATGAGATTATTGTATTGAAGCACATAGGAGAGAGATTAACCACATAGCTACCGGTACAGCCCCGAGCCTCGATGGAGAACTACTCCCTCCTCATGGGAGACAGCAGCGTTGATGAAGATGGCGGTGGTGACGATGGAGGAGCCTTCCGGGGGCACTTCCCCGCCCCGGCAGCGTGCCGGAACAGAGACTCCCGTCCCCCAGATCTTGGCTTCGCGATGGCGGCGGCTCTGGAAGGTTTTTCGTACCTTGGCTTTTTCGTATCGAGGTTTTAGGTCAGGGACCTTTAAATAGGCGAAGACGGAGTCGGAGGGGCGACGAGGCGGCAACACCATAGGGGGGCGCGGCCAGGGCCTAGGCCGCGCCACCCTATCGTCTGGGGCCCACAGGGCCCCCTCTGGCGGCTCTCGGGTGTTCTGGATGCTTCCGGGCAAAATAGGAACATGGGCGTTGATTTCGTCCAATTCCGAGAATATTTCGTTACTAGGATATCTGAAACCAAAAACAGCAGAAAACAGGAACTGTCACTTCGGCATCTTGTTAATAGATTAGTTCCAGAAAATGCATAAATATGACATAAAGTGTGCATAAAACATGTAGATATCATCAATAATGTGGCATGGAACATAAGAAATTATCGATACGTCGGAGACGTATCAGCATCCCCAAGCTTAGTTCCTGCTCGTCCCGAGCAGGTAAACGATAATAAAGATAATTTCTAGAGTGACATGCCATCATAAACTTGATCATATTGTAAACATATGTAATGAATACAGGATCAAAACAATGGTAATGACATGAGTAAACAACTGAATCATAAAGCAATGACTTTTCATGAATAGTACTTCAAGACAAGCATCAATAAGTCTTTCATAAGAGTTAACTCATAAAGCAATAAATCAAAGTAAAGGTATTGAAGCAACACAAAGGAAGATTAAGTTTCAGCGGTTGCTTTCAACTTGTAACATGTATATCTCATGGATAATTGTCAACATAGAGTAATATAACAAGTGCAATATGCAAGTATGTAGGAATCAATGCACAGTTCACACAAGTGTTTGCTTCTTGAGGTGGAGAGAAATAGGTGAACTCGACTCAACATAAAAGTAAAAAGAATGGTCCTTCAAAGAGGAAAGCATCGATTGCTATATTTATGCTAGAGCTTTTATTTTGAAAACATGAAACAATTTTGTCAACGGTAGTAATAAAGCATATGAGTTATGTAAATTATATCTTACAAGTTGCAAGCCTCATGCATAGTATACTAATAGTGCCCGCACCTTGTCCTAATTAGCTTGGACTACCGGATCATCGCAATACACATGTTTTAACCAAGTGTCGCAATGGGGTACCTCCATGCCGCTCGTACAAAGGTCTAAGGAGAAAGCTCGCATTTTGGATTTCTCGCTTTTGATTATTCTCAAATTAGACATCCATACCGGGACAACATGGACAACAGATAATGGACTCCTCTTTAATGCATAAGCATGTGGCAACAATTAGTGTTCTCATATGAGATTGAGGATATATGTACAAAACTGAAACTTCCACCATGAACCAAGGCTTTAGTTAGCGGCCCAATGTTCTTCTCTAACAATATGCATGCTCCAACCATTAAGGTGGTAGATCTCTCTTACTTCAAACAAGACGGACATGCATAGCAACTCACATGATATTCAACAAGGAATAGTTGATGGCGTCCCCAGAAGCATGGTTATCGCACAACAAGCAACTTAATAAGAGATAAAGTGCATAAGTACATATTCAATACCACAATAGTTTTTAAGCTATTTGTCCCATGAGCTATATATTGTAAAGGCGAATGATGGAAATTTTAAAGGTAGCACTCAAGCAATTTACTTTGGAATGGCGGAGAAATACCATGCAGTAGGTAGGTATGGTGGACACAAATGGCATAGTGGTTGGCTCAAGTATTTTGGATGCATGAGAAGTATTTCCTCTCGATACAAGGCTTAGGCTAGCAAGGTTATTTGAAACAAACACAAGGATGAACCGGTGCAGCAAAACTCACATAAAAGACATATTGTAAATATTATAAGACTCTACACCGTCTTCCTTGTTGTTCAAAACTGAATACTAGATATTATCTAGACTCTAGAGAAACCAAATATGCAAACCAAATTAGCAAGCTCTAAGTGTTTCTTCATTAATAGGTGGAAAGTATATGATGCAAGAGCTTAAACATGAGCACAACAATTGCCAAGTATCACATTATCCAAGACATTTTATCAATTACTACATGTAGCATTTTCCGTTTCCAACCATATAAAAATGAACG
>NC_061509.1:138196917-138253049 GCF_022539505.1 Lolium rigidum | reverse complement strand
CAACATGCTGTTCGTCTTATGGGAGAGACACCTCTAGTGAGCTGTGGACCCCGGTCCAATTCTCTTTACTCGAAATACAATCTACTTGCAATACTTGTTCTACTTGTTTTCTCGCAAACAATCATCTTCCACACAATACGGTTAATCCTTTGTTACAGCAAGCCGGTGAGATTGACAACCTCACTTCGTTTCGTTGGGGCAAAGTACTTTGGTTGTGTTGTGCGGGTTCCACGTTGGCGCCGGAATCTCTGGTGTTGCGCCGCACTACATCTCGCCGCCATCAACCTTCAACGTGCTTCTTGGCTCCTCCTGGTTCGATAAACCTTGGTTTCTTTCTGAGGGAAAACTTGCTGCTGTGCGCATCATACCTTCCTCTTGGGGTTGCCCAACGAACGTGTGAAATACACGCCATCATAGTCATCTCCATCGACACCACTGCCATCTTCATCGCAGTTGCTGTCTCCCATGATGAGGAGGGAGTAGTTCTCCCCAGTGGCTAAGGGCTCTACCGGTAGCTATGTGGTTCATCTCTCTCTCCCATGTGATCTTTATGTGATCATGAGCTTTGTATCACTATTAATCTATGTGCTACTTTAGTGATGTTATTTATAAAGTAGTCTATTCCTCCTCCATGATGTAAAGGTGACAGTGTGTGCATCATGTAGTACTTGGCATAGGTTATGATTGTAATCTCTTGTAGATTATGAAGTTAACTATTACTATGATAGTATTGATGTGATCTATTCCCCCTTTCATAGCTATTGGTGACAGTGTGTATGCTATATTAGTACTCGGTCTAAATTGCAACGGTCTATTATGCACTCTAGAGGTTACTTTAATATGAACTCCGGATGTTGTGGAACTTGTTTACTCCGGCTTGAGGTGTGCTTTTATAGCCCTACACAATGAATGGTGTTTGTTATCCAACAAGAGAGTGTTTGAAAGTAGCACAAGTGAAGAGAAGTTATTTATTTATGTGATCATTGTTGAGAGTGTCCACTAGTGAAAGTATGATCCCTAGGCCTTGTTTCCAAATATCGAATCACCGTTTATTTACTTGTTCTACTGCATGTTTACTTGCTGCCATATTTATTTCAGATTGTTATTACCACTCATATTCATCCATATCACTTGCATTTTACTATCTCTTCGCCGAACTAGTGCACCTATACATCCGACAAGTGTATTAGGTGTGTTGGGGACACAAGAGACTTCTTGTATCTTAATTGCGGGGTTTCTTGAGAGGGATATCTTTGACCTCTACCTCCCCGAGTTCGATAAACCTTGGGTGATCCACTTAAGAGAAACTTGCTGCTGTTCTACAAACCTCTGCTCTTGGAGGCCCAACACTGTCTACAGGAATAGAAGCGTGCGTAGACATCAGAGACGCGCAGGACGGCGTGAGCTAGTGCGTTCGAAGCGGGGGGTTGTGGTGAACTGAGTAGTGGTGGTGCCACCCGCTGATGGTCGTCGAAGCATCACCGACGTCCATGTCCGGCGGCAGCGCAGGCAGACGGGGGAAGCGGGGGCGAACTAGGGAGAGGGAGAGAGTGGAGGGTCTCAGAAGAACCATGAGCTTACCAGGAGGAGGTAGGAGGCGAAGGCGGGGTCAGGCGAGGCCGGAATCACCGGCGTGAGGCGGATACCGGCGGCGGAGGCGGAGCTCGATTCGCCCAATTTCAGCCTTCCCGATAGGCGCACGTCGCGAAGAACCTCGTGGGTGACGCGGGAACGCCGATGGCAGAGCTAGGGTTTCGGCCCGCGCAGGAAGAAGAGCAAGGGAGAGGAAGAAGTGGGGGTAGGGTTCCTCCACGAGGGCTCAAGGAGCTTTAAAGGTGCTCGGGGGCGGCGGAGATGATCCTGACGGCCGACAGCATCAGGCGGCAGGGAGCTAGCGCTCCAGCGAGCAACTTCAAGCTCGAGGAAGAACAAACAAGAAAAGGATATTTTCGAAAACCCCTGCCATTTTGGGAATTCTCTGAAATTTAAAAAACCGGGCTAAAATCAATTCTATTTCGCTATTTTGAACTCTTTTTGCAAACCCAAAAACACTCTGGCCTTTTGATGGCGTGTATTTCACACGTTTGTTGGGCAACCCCAAGAGGAAGGTATGATGCGCACAGCAGCAAGTTTTCCCTCAGAAAGAAACCAAGGTTTATCGAACCAGGAGGAGCCAAGAAGCACGTTGAAGGTTGATGGCGGCGGGATGTAGTGCGGCGCAACACCAGGGATTCCGGCGCCAACGTGGAACCTGCACAACACAACCAAAGTACTTTGCCCCAACGAAACGGTGAGGTTGTCAATCTCACCGAGCTTGCTGTAACAAAGGATTAACCGTATTGTGTGGAAGATGATTGTTTGCGAGAGAAAATAGTAAAACAAGTATTGCAGACAGATTTGTATTTCAGTATTAAAGAATGGACCGGGGTCCACAGTTCACTAGAGGTGTCTCTCCCATAAGATAAAAGCATGTTGGGTGAACAAATTACGGTCGGGCAATTGACAAATAGAGAGGGCATAACAATGCACATACATGTCATGATAAGTACGGTGAGATTTAATTGGGCATTACGACAAAGTACATAGACCGCCATCCAACTGCATCTATGCCTAAAAAGTCCACCTTCGAGGTTATCATCCGAACCCCTTCCAAGTATTAAGTTGCAAAGCAACGGACAATTGCATTAAGTATGGTGCGTAATGTAATCAACAACTACATCCTCGGACATAGCGCCAATGTTTTATCCCTAGTGGCAACAACACAACACAACCTTAGAACTTTACGTCACTCGTCCCGGGTGTCAATGCAGGCAATAACCCACTATCGAGCATAAATACTACCTCTTGGAGTTAAAAGCAAAAACTTGGCCAGAGCCTCTACTAGTAACGGAGAGCATGCGAGATCATAAACAACACATATGTAATAACTTGATAATTAACATAACATGGTATTCTCTATCCATCGGATCCCGACAAACACAACATAGAGTATTACGGATAGATGATCTTGATCATGTTAGGCAGCTCACAAGATCCAACAATGAAGCACAATGAGGAGAAGACAACCATCTAGCTACTGCTATGGACCCATAGTCCAGGGGTGAACTACTCACTCATCACTCCAGAGGCGACCATGGCGGTGTAGAGTCCTCCGGGAGATGAATCCCCTCTCCGGCAGGGTGCTGGAGGAGATCTCCAGAATCCCCCGAGATGGGATCGGCGGCGGCGTCTCTGGAAGGTTTTCCGTATCGTGGTTTTTCGCCTCAGGGTTTTCGCGACGGAGGCTTTAAGTAGGCGGAAGGGCGAGTCGGGGGCTGACGTGGGGCCCACACCACGGGGCGGCGCGGGCCCCCTTGGCCGCGCCGCCTTGTGGTTTGGCCACCTCGTGGCCCCACTTCGTATGCTCTTCGGTCTTCCGGAAGGTTCGTGGCAAAATAGGACCACGGGACTTGATTTCGTCCAATTCCGAGAATATTTCGTTACTAGGATTTCGAAACCAAAAACAGCAGAAAACGACAAGCGGCACTTCGGCATCTTGTTAATAGGTTAGTTCCGGAAAATGCACGAATATGACATAAAGTGTGCATAAAACATGTAGGTATCATCAATAATATGGCATAGAACATAAGAAATTATCGATACGTCGGAGACGTATCAGCATCCCCAAGCTTAGTTACTGCTCGTCCCGAGCAGGTAAAACGATAACAAAGATAATTTCGAAGTGACATGCCATCATAACCTTGATCATACTATTTGTAAACATATGTAATGAATGCAGCGATCAAAACAATGGTATTGACATGAGTAAACAAGTGAATCATAAAGCAAAGACTTTTCATGAATAGTACTTCAAGACAAGCATCAATAAGTCTTGCATAAGAGTTAACTCATAAAGCAATAAATCAAAGTAAAGGCATTGAAGCAACACAAAGGAAGATTAAGTTTCAGCGGTTGCTTTCAACTTGTAACATGTATATCTCATGGATAATTGTCAACATAGAGTAATATAACAAGTACAATATGCAAGTATGTAGGAATCAATGCACGAGTTCACACAAGTGTTTGCTTCTTGAGGTGGAGAGAGATAGGTGAAGCTGACTCAACATAAAAGTAAAAGAATGGTCCTTCAAAGAGGAAAGCATCGATTGCTATATTTGTGCTAGAGCTTTTATTTTGAAAACATGAAACAATTTTGTCAACGGTAGTAATAAAGCATATGAGTTATGAAAGCTATATCTTACAAGTTGCAAGCCTCATGCATAGTATACTAATAGTGCCCGCACCTTGTCCTAATTAGCTTGGACTACTGGATCTTTGCAATGCACATGTTTTAACCAAGTGTCACAATGGGGTACCTCCATGCCGCTTGTACAAAGGTCTAAGGAGAAAGCTCGCATTTTGGATTTCTCGCTTTTGATTATTCTCAACTTAGACATCCATACCGGGACAACATGGACAACGGATAATGGACTCCTCTTTAATGCATAAGCATGTGGCAACAATTATTATTCTCATATGAGATTGAGGATATATGTCCAAAACTGAAACTTCCACCATGAATCATGGCTTTAGTTAGCGGCCCAATGTTCTTCTCTAACAATATGCATGCTCCAACCATTAAGGTGGTAGATCTCTCTTACTTCGGACAAGACGGACATGCATAGCAACTCACATGATATTCAACAAAGAATAGTTGATGGCGTCCCAGAAGCATGGTTATCGCACAACAAGCAACTTAATAAGAGATAAAGTGCATAAGTACATATTCAATACCACAATAGTTTTTAAGCTATTTGTCCCATGAGCTATATATTGCAAAGGTGAATGATGGAATTTTAAAGGTATCACTCAAGCAATTTACTTTGGAATGGCGGATAAATACCATGTAGTAGGTAGGTATGGTGGACACAAATGCCATAGTGGTTGGCTCAAGTATTTGGGATGCATGAGAAGTATTCCCTCTCGATACAGGGTTTAGGCTAGCAAGGTTATTTGAAAAAAACACAAGGATGAACGGTGCAGCAAAACTCACATAAAAGACATATTGTAAACATTATACAACTCCACACCGTCTTCCTTGTTGTTCAAAACTCAATACTAGATATTATCTAAACTCTAGAGAAACCAAATATGCAAACCAAATTAGCAAGCTCTAAGTGTTTCTTCATTAATGGGTGCAAACTATATGATGCAAGAGCTTAAACATGAGCACAACAATTGCCAAGTATCAAATTATCCAAGACATTTTAGAGTTACTACATGTAGCATTTTCCAATTCCAACCATATAACAATTTAACGAAGAAGAAACTTCGCCATGAATACTATGTGTAGAGCCTAAGGACATACTTGTCCATATGCTACAGCGGAGCGTGTCTCTCTCCCATAAAGTGAATGCTAGGATCCATTTTATTCAAACAAAACGAAAACAAAAACAAACCGACGCTCCAAGCAAAGTGCATAAGATGTGACGGAATAAAAATATAGTTTCGGGGGAGGAACCCGATAATGTTGTCGATGAAGAAGGGGATGCCTTGGGCATCCCCAAGCTTAGACGCTTGAGTCTTCTTATAATATGCAGGGTGAACCACCGGGGCATCCCCAAGCTTAGAGCTTTCACTCTCCTTGATCATATTGCATCATACTCCTCTCTTGATCCTTGAAAACTTCCTCCACACCAAACTCGAAACAACTCATTAGAGGGTTAGTGCATAATAAAAATTCACATGTTCAGAGGTGACACAATCATTCTTAACACTTCCGGACATTGCATAAAGCTACTCGGACATTAATGGATCAAAGAAATTCATCCAACATAGCAAAAGAGGCAATGCGAAATAAAAGACAGAATCTGTCAAAACAGAACAGTCCGTAAAGATGGATTTTATTAGGCCACCGGACTTGCTCAAACGAAAATGCCCAAATTGAATGAAAGTTGCGTACATATCTGAGGATCACGCACGTAAATTGGCTTAATTTTCTGAGCTATCTATCGGGAGATAGACCCAGATTCGTGACGAGCAAAGAAATCATGAATCGCGTAGATAATCCAAATCTAGTACTTACTTTACTATCAAAGACTTTACTTGGCTCAACAAAACTCAAAACTAAGATAAGGAGAGGTTGCTACAGTAGTAAACAACTTCCAAGACTCAAATATAAAACAAAAATACTGTAGTAAAACATGGGTTGTCTCCCATAAGCGCTTTTCTTTAACGCCTTTCAGCTAGGCGCAGAAAGTGTATATCAAGTGTTATCAAGAGACGAAGCATTGATATCATAAGCTCCCCCATTTGCAGTGGTACTAGGGGCTTTGTCAATTTTAGGCCTATAATAATATTTCTTTGGTTTAGGCACTTTAGAGGCATACATAAACTTTTGCTCCTTTCCCACATAAGCTTTCTCTCTAAACTGTAAAGATGAAAAGGTTGAACACAAAGTTCCCATAGCTTTTTCAAGTTCACCAATCCTATTAATTTGATTATCGTGATCAACACAAGTTCCTAGGACACTAATTATTTCATCAATTCCTCCTAAGGATTTATCAAGTTTATCAGTTTTAATAAGTAACATCTCCAACTTAGTTTCAACACTAAAAATTTTCTCTATGGTTTCCAATTTTTTCATAACATCCTCAAGGGAGGTTTCAATTTTAATTTCATTAGCAGGTGGTGTTCCAAATAAACTCTCAATAATGCAACTAGCCTCTAAAGCGGGAGCACCTAGGAAGTTACCCCCGCGAGACAATCAAGAACATATCTATTCCAACTAGAGATACCAACATAAAAATTCTCGAGTAGGATACTGGTGGAGTGTTTCTTAGTGCACCTATTATGGGCATCACTAATTCTATACCAAGCATCTTTTAAACATTCTCCTCCTTGTTGCTTAAATGAACGAACTTCAACTTCAGGATTACTCATTTTATCAGTAGTAAATAAAGCAAACTAGATAAAGTAAATGCAAGTAAACTAATTTTTTTGTATTTTTGATATAGCAAACAAGACAGTAAATAAAGTAAAGCTAGCAACTATTTTTTTTGTGTTTTGATATAAGTGCAGCAAACAAAGTAGTAAATAAAATAAAGCAAGACAAAAACAAAGTAAAGAGATTGAGAAGTGGAGACTCCCCTTGCGGCGTGTCTTGATCTCCCCGGCAACGGCGCCGAGAAAAAGAGCTTGATGGCGTGTATTTCACACATTCGTTGGGCAACCCCAAGAGGAAGGTATGATGCGCACGAGCAGCAAGTTTTCCCTCGGAAAGAAACCAAGGTTTATCGAACCAGGAGGAGCCAAGAAGCACGTTGAAGGTTGATGGCGGCGGGATGTAGTGCGGCGCAACACCGGGGATTCCGGCGCCAACGTGGAACCTGCACAACACAACCAAAGTACTTTGCCCCAACGAAACAGGTGAGGATGTCAATCTCACCGGCTTGTTGTAACAAAGGATTAACCGTATTGTGTGGAAGATGATTGTTTGCGAGAGAAAACAAGTAAAACAAGTATTGCAAGCAGATTTGTATTTCGAGTATTAAAGAATGGACCGGGGTCCACAGTTCACTAGAGGTGTCTCTCCCATAAGATAAAAGCATGTTGGGTGAACAAATTACGGTCGGGCAATTGACAAATAGAGAGGGCATAACAATGCACATACATGTCATGATAAGTACAGTGAGATTTAATTGGGCATTACGACAAAGTACATAGACCGCCATCCAACCGCATCTATGCCTAAAAAGTCCACCTTCAGAGTTATCATCCGAACCCCTTCCAAGTATTAAGTTGCAAAGCAACGGACAATTGCATTAAGTATGGTGCGTAATGTAATCAACAACTACATCCTCGGACATAGCGCCAATGTTTTATCCCTAGTGGCAACAGACACAACACAACCTTAGAACTTTCTCACATCGTCCCGGTGTCAATGCGGGCATGAACCCACTATCGAGCATAAATACTCCCTCTTGGAGTTAAAAGCAAAAACTTGGCCAGAGCCTCTACTAGTAACGGAGAGCATGCAAGATCATAAACAACACATATGTAATAACTTGATAATTAACATAACATGGTATTCTCTATCCATCGGATCCCGACAAACACAACATAGAGTATTACGGATAGATGATCTTGATCATGTTAGGCAGCTCACAAGATCCAACAATGAAGCACAATGAGGAGAAGACAACCATCTAGCTACTGCTATGGACCCATAGTCCAGGGGTGAACTACTCACTCATCACTCCGGAGGCGACCATGGCGGTGTAGAGTCCTCCGGGAGATGAATCCCCTCTCCGGCAGGGTGCCGGAGGAGATCTCCAGAATCCCCCGAGATGGGATCGGCGGCGGCGGCGTCTCTGGAAGGTTTTCCGTATCGTGGTTTTTCGCCTCAGGGTTTTCGCGGCGGAGGCTTTAAGTAGGCGGAAGGGCAGAGTCGGGGGGCTGGCGAGGGGCCCACACCACAGGGCGGCGCGGGCCCCCCCTTGGCCGCGCCGCCTTGTGGTTTGGCCACCTCGTGGCCCCCCTTCGTATGCTCTTCGGTCTTCTGGAAGGTTCGTGGCAAAATAGGACCCTGGGACTTGATTTCGTCCAATTCCGAGAATATTTCGTTACTAGGATTCCTGAAACCAAAAACAGCGTAAAACGACAGAATCGGCACTTCGGCATCTTGTTAATAGGTTAGTTCCAGAAAATGCACGAATATGACATAAAGTGTGCATAAAACATGTAGGTATCATCAATAATATGGCATAGAACATAAGAAATTATCGATACGTCGGAGACGTATCACCTTTATAGAAAATATTTAGTGTCCTTCCTAGTACATCAGAAGGTGCACATAGTTTTATTTTGAGGTTTACAAACATCTGAACACATTTAAGATAGAGGTAGAAACTTTGGAGTTTATGGTTTCCACTTCATTTTAAAATGCAAATTTTCTTAATGCATTTATATGATCCTCATGATGCACAAATCAAAACCTAATTAGGGTTAGCTAAAACAGGGATGTTACAACTCTATCCCCATTACAAGAATCTCGTCCCCGAGATTCCTAAGTTAGGAAAAGCGGGACACAAAGGCAACAAGGTTACACCGGTCTTCAACGATGTTTTGGATCCCACGATAATCTTCATTGTTGAAGAAGTTGATCCATGACATCATAAATGAATGAAGATCTTCTTTTTCTTCCTTCGAGGTCGTTATTTAGTACTCCAAAGGAAAGAGGGAAAACACACCAGAATGACGGATCTTCATGAAGATCTATTATCTCATGGTCAACTCATGGAATGAGTGTTCAAAAACACCTCTTGAGATGACAAGCATGAAACACATCAAGGTAACGGAGGAGACGAAAGAAGTTTCAAATTGGTAGGCAATTTCTCCACGATTAACAAGAATATATACGATAAGATAAGGAGAATAGCGAGGAGCTTAACTGTGTTTAATATCATGATGTGACATTCCCAAAAAGAGGGTGACTCGAAGAAGCACAAAGGATTAACTAACCCAATAAAATTTGCATTTTAGAAACAAGGGCACTCATCAGACAAGATTACAGGAAACAGCTGAAGCGTACTCAGCTCAAAAGACTGGGGACCGTAGATGGCTGACAAATTCACACAACATGCAAGGTGATTACAACTTCAGGTACAAACAAAAGGAACGGGAGAAACATTGACTAGAGTCATGTCAAGGATCATCAGGGAGTGGAATTTCTTGTGATGGAGTTATTTCGGCAAGATAAGGAAGTTCTTGAACCTATTCTCTTTCTTGGAAAAATCAGTCATTGGTTTCGTGTGCATAGAGGGAATTTTCAAGCAAATGGAGGTAACAATCTACCATTTCAACAAAAATTCGCACAAACATGACCAACTTGAAAGGGATTCGCGAAGACACAAGGAAAACTCTACTTGGATCCACACCGACATCTTTCAACAATTGCACGTGAACCAGAGAAAGTCACCTCCAACATCATAACACATACTTCGTGTTGACACAAAGACGGTTCTTAAAAGTTTCCAAATTAGTGCTAAACATCCAATATGACCCTCTTCAAACATGGAGAAAATAAGAATTTCATCGATGGGCTCAACAACAAACTTATTAATACACTCCAAGAGGATGGACTCATATGTTGCATGAACGAGGCAAAAATATTTGTCAGGCCAAAGACATGATGGTGTACAAAGTTGAAACACCGTGAGTAAAAACACCATCAAGATAGTCCTCGGAGCTGAGTTTGATTTGACGATAGCCCAAACTCAAATCAAAGGTTAAGGAAGATAGCATATCCACGAGGAACAAAGTTAGATAGAGCTTTTGTCTTTCAACTCTCCAAGTTGTTGTTTATGCTCAACCAACTAGTCTAAGGTTATCCAACACAGTTTCTTAGAGAGAGAGAGTAGTTCAAAGAACCAACTTACTAATGAACTCGACAACACGGTCATGTAACAACATGTCGATACTTCTAGAAATACATCTAGAATATCATGAACCACCGGTATATCCACTGAATTCAAGAGGGGAACTTGCTTTACAAATCAACATGATATGGTCTTGAGAGCTTCAACATTAATTAATGTAACTCTTTGACCGAAGATGTGCGCCTGAACAACAAACTTGGCAGATAAATCAAACTTCACTTAATAATTGGAGAACCAATCATGCTAATAATGACACAAATTTGCTTGGATTTCAAAGCAATAAGAATTGCTAAGAATTTTGGATGGCCACATCAATACGCACACCCCAACATTCCCAATCACAGACAGCTCGAGGAAGGGTGCCTAAAGATGTGTAAGAGCATCACTTCATCAATAGGGTTATGATACACAACACGTTCTCATGATATAGAAGAGGTTGATGATCTAAGGTAGAACATAACATAAGCTAATGAGGCCTCTTAATCTGTGGATTACAACACTTTGACCAAGTCTTAGAAATGGACAAGGTACTGGAGTTTGTTTCTCCCGACAAACCAAAGTGAAATGTCTTGAAGAACCACAAAAGTTACATGCACGGAAAATATCAATGCACATTTACAACTTGGCTGCTAACTAGCAGACAAAGGTCGCAAAGCATCTACAGAGTAGGAACACAACCAGAATCAGAATCCTCAGATGTAGATGCATAAGATAACACTTTCATGAAGAGCATGTTGAAAAAGGAGGTGTGGCAAAGTCATAAACATAGATGTGAGACTCAGAAAGACCACTCTTGTCGTGATCCATTTGGTTCCATGAAAGAACCTCTGCCATAGCTAGTGGAGGGGAACTGCCACAATTAAACACGACAATAACCACAAGCTTGAAGGCTAGCTTGATATGAATTAAGCCATCCTGATGTAATGTTTGAACATTAACATCCATGTTCAATGCAATGGATATTGGGTTAAAGGCCAGTTCATGTACCAAGATTCATACACTTGAATCCAGCACAGTCGGGGATCTTCAGTTCAAGTCCAAGGGGTTAAAACCCAGAGAAAGGAGTAACTACTAAATGAGTGACACAAAGGACACTAAGAGATAGTAATCACGGCGTAGCTTCTAGAAACCATACAAAGCTTCATAACTATCCAAGCAATGAAAAAGGAGGCATACACAGTGAAAAGAAACCTCAAAGCCTAGAACAAAATTTGAAACCCAGAAACTAGAAAGATTGTGATGGAAGGAGATCTCTCTGCTGAAACAGAACAAAGAGGAAGCAAAGAACACACAACGGACTCTAGAGAACTCTGCACTAGGTCAACTGGTTAGAAACGACATGCCCTTGAGTCACCTATGCTTTGAAGGACTAGAAGAGACATAAAAACATTCAAATCAATACAAGGTAAGGTGACTCAGAATTAGAGCGATACCATATAAGGAGTAAAAAGAAGCCTACTCAAATTTTTGCAAATACTTTTTAGCTTTCAAATAGTTTTCGCAAACACTAGACTCAATATCGACCAATAGCAAGGTTTTCCTACAGGCGATCCTTCTGTGATACCAAAACTTGTGGCACCCCCGGGATCAGGGCTAGACAAATACCAGATCTTCTTCTGACATAAGCCTAACCTTGAGCTCGAGAGACTATAGTGAGAGAATCGGCAACACAACAGTGACTCTACGACTGAAAGAAGTAATCAAGCTCATAGCAGAGCAAAGAACCAAAGTATTACAAGCAGAGGTCACTGAACTGACATTACATCAATCAACGAAAGCGAAGTTATGCTGTTAGACATAGAAAGATAGCAAAAGGCCTAAGAGGCGAGGGGCATAACGACGACGTCCCAGCCCATAGATTCCAGGATGCCACCTGGGAACCCCAAGCTACTTGTCGATGTCAACCTAGAAACCACCATCTATTGGAGCGACTTCATCTACATCAGTCATTTAACAAGTTGAGTACAGGGACTCAGCAAAGACTTAATACAACCTTTTAGCAAAGCGGGTATGCGGGCTTTCTGTAGAGGTAATTTGCATAAAACCAATTTTTCTTTGTTAAACAAGAGGGAGAAGAAGCTCGACTACTCAGAACCTTTGAAGGGAATAAGAGAGCGATATCAAAAGCTCTACTGATCATCATATTGTATCCACCAATCTTCATCATCTCGAACCACTATCCTCGATCACCCCTCAACACCCCGGAGAAGGCGTCCATCAACACACATTGTTTGCCAAGTTTTACAATTAGGTTAAGGTTGTCTATGATCATAGAATCCATTACGAAGTCATCCGTAAATGTGGACATGGATTTTCAAAAAGATTATAACCCTGCAGGAATGCACGACTTTACCCACACGTACCAACCAACTGTTAATGCCATGCTATTAGTTATCTTCCTTGGATAACCGGCAGAGGGTGGTTGACCACGACCTTAACCTTACTGTCGCCTAGACCATGATCATGCGGTAAGGATTGTTCCGCCGTAATGGGTCAATTCCCGAAATCGGTCCTTAAGGATGCGAGCCCAGGTGGGTTTCTCCAGAGACCGCAGCTTGCAGCCACCATGACCAAGCTTACCTTCCTGCTATGCACCTTTTTCCCTAAACAGAATGCAATGCACATGTCCAAATAACTCCCAAACTATGTGACTCATGGAATCGACTAGGCAAGTTAGTAAGCCGACAAGGTACCATAATGGGGCCTCGTGTGGTTGTACGCTCAGTCTTGGTTCAAGGGGCGAGAACTTGGATCCTAGGCTAGGCAGAAACGGAACAACCCACCACATCCCACTGTGGCCTCTCGTCTGAACCTTTAGTCATGTTTAACCAACATCTATATACTTACCACGTCAACCTATCATGCTAGTTTCATTTCATTGTAAGGCTCCAGTCCGAAGACCGGAGTAGTAGCGTAACGAACTAAGCATGGCTAAGCATAAAGATATAAATGCTCTAGCGATGCTCACATGCCAAACCTAGTTATGCTAGGAGCAGTGAATCAGGGATTTGAGGCTACAAGGATGGAGCATGCAACAGATAGGATAACTCTACCTATCGTTAAAATACATTTCAATCATATACAAGATTTAGGAACCTGAAGTAAAAGCATTTCAAAACCATATATGAACCAGGTTAGGGCTTGCCTGGTCATTGATAACCAGATATGTACCATCATATTTCTTGTCCTTGAATTGCTCATCGATGCACAAGTATTGGTCTACGGTGTTATGAATCTTCATCGTCTTGGGAACGTGTTCTATCAATCGCGAAGAAGCAAACACCAGAAAAGTAAAATAACAATCAATACCTGGCATCAATGCAATGCGCATACAAGAATGATGATATGACATGTTTAAAGGTCTTGAAAGCATTCCTATAGCAAGATCATCAATTTAAATAGGGTTGGAATGCATAATACCTTGCAATTCCATAAACCCCATAATTAAAGAAGAGGGTTCATTTGTTCTCCTACTAAAGGTAGGGTTCAAAGTTGTTTAGAAATGAATGATTTTGATACCAAAGTGTAGATCTCATTTTTATGAAGATTTTGATATATTACACATTTTTTGATCGAAAACAAATTAATTATGAATTTTCCAAGTTTTATTCAATTTCTGTAATTCTGGAAAATAATAAAAATATGACAACCTGGACCCACTGTCAGGGTTTTATTAATTAGTAAAAAATTTACGAAATGATTAAAATCCAGACAAGGTGGACCCACGTCAGCATGATGTCATCAGAGCCTCAACCTCCCAGGCCGCACATGGCCTCGTCAATTGGAGGCGCGCGTGACGACATGAGCTAGCGCGATCGACGTGTGGGGTCGTGGCGAATCGAGTGGTGGTGGTGCCACCTGCTAATGGTCGCCGGAGCATCACCGGCGTCCATGTCCGGCGGTGGCGCAGGAAGACGCGCAACACGGGGGCAGACCAGAGAGAGGGAGAGAGCGCAGACGGTCTCAGAAGAATTGCCAGCTCACCAGGAGGAGGTAGGAGGCGACGGCGGGGTCAGGCGAGGACCAAATCGCCAGCGAGAGGCGAATACCGGTGGTGGAGGCGGAGCTCAATTAGCTCGATTTCGGGCTTCCCGACAGGCACATTTCGGCGGAGACGATGGGGGCGTCGCGGAGAACCTCATGGGCGACTCAGCGGAGAATATGGCAGCGCAGAATGGTGGGAACGGCCGGTGGCCGGAGCTAGGGTGTCGGCCCGCGCAGGCTCAAGGGGCTTTAAAGGTGCTCGGGGGCGGCGGAGATGCCGGCAGGTTGTGCTCCAGTGCGCAACTTCCAGCTGGAGGAAGAAGAAAGAAGAAAAGGATATTTTTGAAACCCCCTGCCATTTTGTGAATTCTCTCGAATTTTAAAAACATGGCTAAAATCAATTCTAGTTTGCTGAACTCTTTTGCAAACCCAAAAACACTCCGAACTTTATAGAAATTATTTAGTGTCCTTCCTAGTATATTAGAAGGTGCACATAGTTTTATTTTGAGGTTTACAAACACATTTTAAATAGAAGTAGAAACTTTAGAGTTTATGGTTTTCACTTCATTTTAAAATGCAAATTTTCTTAATGCATTTATATAATTCTCATGATGCACAAATCGAAACCTAATCAGGGTTAGCTAAAATAGGGATGTTGCAACCCGCTAGTTAACATTGTAGTTAACCACCGATTATATTATAGTTACCCACCGATTAGTTTTATAGTTGCCCATCATACCTTGTATTGTTTTCCCGCTAGTTAATATTAGTGTTTTCCCACCAAATATATTGTTGAAGTTAACCATGCTTTAATGTACTAGTTACCCACTAGTTAAAAGTGTAGTTACTCACCAGTTAGCACTAAAGTTACCCATACTTGTTCAATTTAGTTACCCACTAGTTAAAATTGAAGTTACCCATGCGTGTTCGCTTAAGTTAACCACTAGTTAGCACTAAATTTATTGTTTTCTTTCTTTTGCCTCTAATTTCTTCCAGCACATATGCACATCACACACACATTAGAGATTAACCATGTTTTAATATACCAAAACAACACATAAGCCTGTAACAACTCTCCAGACCTACCACCTTAGCACACCAAAAACAAGATACGCATGAGCAAACCGCCAATGGGGAGGACTAAATGTGGATATGAGGAAGACGGCGCATAGGAGAATGGACTAGCCGATAAACTCGAATTGGTAGACCCGCCCTGATCTCTTGGTAGAATCCCCAGGGTCGAGGAACCTGGAGGCGCCTAGTGAACGGGGACAGACAGTAGCAGGGCGCGACGTCCTAGATGGCACGAACGAGCAGCGACACCCACGCTGTCAAGCACAGAGCATGTTCAATAAGCAAGCAATAATTACGAGTCAACGAACATGTTATCAATGTAATTGAAAATAAGAAAATCCTAGCAATTCTGAAGAATCACGATCAGGAGAGATGTACATACTGTAGGACATATGAAACAATGTAAACACAGCCTATTGAATGAAACAAGTGCAAACTACCAACACTAATGGGAGCTTGAGTTACCTGCCAAGATGCATTGCATAGTGCTATTTCTTTTCTTGATTTTTTTAGCAAGAGACCTTCAAAACTTATGATTATATTGATAGAAACCAAGGAACTACGAAAGTCTACGGAACACGTGGCTAATTGATTGCCAAATGAGTAAATGACTATGGGCCAGTACCTTAATAGGTAAGAAATCACAGATTTATATCAGTAAATCCAACAACAGGTCAACCAAACTACATCTAGACAAGAGAGGAATGCCAGAAGCTGAAATTTCAGTACTGTCGAACCTTAGACAATATATTCACACTATGCTATAATCTTGACGATATTTAGACTAGGCACCTTGTAATACACTTAGCCAGTAGCACTAATTAATCACCGTCTCCTATCCTCAGTTGATATCAGTGCAAGCAAATTTAAAAAAATGTATAAGAAGTGAACAAACAAACGGAGAACAGATCTCACCTCTACAAGTTTCTGCACCATATGTGCAAGCACCACTAATTTGTATTTCAACAAATACAACAAGCAGCCGTACAGACACATTAAGCTGATTAGCAAATAAGTTTTTGAACATTTCTATTTTCATGCAGTATAAATGGGCCACCATAGGCACGGCAATAGTACCAAACCACCAATCACAAACCAACCGTTGGTGGAAAAATAGAAAATTTTGACGGTTGGGTGCCGATATAGAGGATCGATCTCCTGAACAGTGCCCTTGATGTTGCCACAGTGGGCCTTAGGGCCGAGTTCCTAAAACCATAGACATGTGGTCAGGAAACTACTATTAGAACATTCCAATTTAGTTTATAAAAAACATATAAGACCAGTTTGCTAACACCAATAAATGCATGATTAATATACTCATCTGAAGCACATCATATCAATTCAGTCTCCTTTAGAAACCAGATTCGAGCAAGTAAAAGAATGACGATAAATTAGATAGCTTACTTCTGATACACATGGTTGCCTCATGCTAAATTCTTAGAAGCTGAGCTATGTTATCACAAAACATGCATTCCTAATATCAATCTTACAATCTCCATGAACAACAAATGCCTATGTAGCTACTTTTATTTCTCGTGCCGTCATGCGTCTATTGCCATGCAAAATAGGTTAATTACAACGCAAATAGGCATGCATCTATCAAATTAACATGCAACTTTTAAACAGACTAGGGAATCCAATCCCTCGGGCCTCGGCCAAGCTGCTCGGCCCGGTCCCGCGAGGTCATCGGAGCTGCGCGCATGTATGCACGCGAACATTGGCAAGCAAGCCGGCAGCGTCGCTCTGGCCTGTGTTGCGCGTGCTCTCTCATGGGACACTTGGGCGGCAGCGGTAGATCTGACGTGGGAGTGGCGGCTGAGAGGAAGTGGGGGAGGAGGGGATGGGGGAGGGGAGCACGGTTGGGGGCTTGGGGCTGAGGGAGACGGGATGTCGTCAGAGGGAATGCGCGGGCAAAGGGGACCCGGGGGAGCGTCGCCGTTGAGGAATCGCGTTTTTTTAGGGGTCGCGTTTGTGAGGGAAGAGGAGATGAGATGATAAATGGCTGGGCTAGGGCTCGGTTCGTCCTAGTTCGGTGTGGGGTCGAGATTGTGAATTGGGATGAGGAAAGAACGAAGGTTCAAGCTGAATTCTGTCTCTGCACTTAAAATCCGACCACTATGCACGAGTCCGCCGTGTTTGGCTATTCTCAGAGCGCCTTGAGAATAGATTTGCCATTTCTTTAGGGTATCTCCAACGGGGCAATGCATTTCGGATGCCCAAACGGACGTTGCATCGGCCGAAATGGTCGAAATCATCCGCGCGTCCGTTTGCGTCCGGGGTGTCTTCAGCGGCACGACGCATATTTTTTTTCCATTCATAAAGTCAACATTAATAAAAAATATAAAAAAGCTATAAAGGCGTGGTAAAAGTAGGTGCTGCCTATTGCTCGTCGTTGCTGACGAGGTTGATGAACTCCGGCGTGGGCCATGGAAGCTCGTACGCCGGCGGTGGAGGAGGTACCGTCGTCTGCGCAGGAGGCTGTGGCCAGGGATCCCAGGTCGGAGAAGCAGTCGGAGCGCGTTCGTTGGAACGCATCGATGTGGCCGGAGGAGTCGCCGGCCTCCTCTGCGTGAGCGCGGACTCGCAGAGCTGGATTGCGAGCCCGTCCCACAAAGCGAGCTCGTTGAGCTCGTCCTGCTCGCTGTTAGCCAGTGCCATGGCAATGGCCTCCTTCTCGGTAATATCGGGCGGCTAAGGTCTCCGGATCCCATGCCGGCCCGCCGTCATCGTGGTCGTAGCCTGCGCGCTCCACCTGCTCGTCCGCGTCCTCGTCCGCGTCCTCCTGGTCGTGCTCTTCTTCTTCCGCGGCGATCTCGCGGTCGAAGTAGTCGACGTCGCCTAGGTAGCCAGCGCGGCCGCACGCGTAGAACTCCCACACTCCGAAAGAAATCTAGTTGTAGGAGTTCAACGTGTACGCCGGATCTTCCCGGAGATCCGGCGGCAAGATCGCTCGTCGGCGGCGCACCTCGTCCCGACGCTCTCGGCCCTCGCGCGACACGGGGGGACCGGCACGCGCCTCGAGTTGAGGTACCAGCCCCCTCCAGGCAAGTTCGCGTCTGGCCATAGTACCGGCCGGTTTTCCTCCGATAGCTGCCGCGCGAGCTCGACGCGGACGTACCGGCCGACCCATGGTTTCTTGCCGGACCTTGAGCCGCATTTCTTCCTCATGGCGTCGGTCGGGTGGATAGTGTGGGCTCTGAGAATGGTGCGGTCGGGGAATGGGCACCGGCAACGTCCCTTTAAGAGGCTCGGACGCCATCTCACCTTTAATGTCCTACCACTGCGACGCCGCCCAGCTGCGCACGCTCGCGGAAGCCGAGGCGCGCCATTAATGCGGCCTTGGAAAGGCTGCAGCGCGCCGCCCGTCACGGAAGATGAAGCAGTTATGCCCCTCCCAGGAGGGCCCGTGCGAGGACCGAGCGGGCGACCGTTGCGTCCGCGCAGCGTCCACAGACGGAAACCTAGTCCATATTTGGATCAGGTTTACGTCACCGCGGACGGTCACTATGCGTCGTCCAGCTGGAGGTAGTGCGAGACTATTTTCAACCCAGACGGACGCAGACGGTCGGAGATGCTCGTGCTGCCAAATAAAACGGAAAACGTCAGTGGTGGAAGAACAGTAACCGCCTGGATGGGCGGGAAGCACTTGATGTCGTCCCTCCTGTCGCGTCACAGACTCATGGCATGCGGAGCTGCGAATTAACCACCTTGTGCAGTTGTGCGTGTCTGATGTCTCTTTCACAGTCAACCGGTCCAAAAACGCCTACACCATTTGACCGCCCAGCACCAGCCTGGCAAATCCCCTCCTATCAAAACGGTCTAAATCAGACCAATCCCAATTCAAATTGGTGTGCCATGGTGATTAGGCGTGCCTCTGTACATTCAATAAGATATGGCACGACCTGGTCTTCCCCACGACGTGTAGCACCATCTGCTGATCGCTAGTTGAGTTGTTCACGGCGCTAACTACACATGTAAATCAGGTATTTAAGACCATATGAGATCAATGCAAAGTGTGTTGAATCCTACCCCTTCTTCATGGTATTAGATCATCTCCACCGGCGCTTCCAATAGTGGCGCTGATATCATTTTGGGGGCCGGTAGCGAAAATGGACTTGCACTGGCGCGCTCCAAAAGCCGCCAGCCAATTTTGGAGCCCAATAGAATTGCCGGCAACCCCGTGCCGGCCCCTTCGTCAAGGGCGCGAATCGGGCGCGCCGGCACCTCGTGGCACGTCTGAAAACGAGTGTGGGCTCCGTCTGGCAGCCAGACACACCGTTTTCCCACCTCATACACACGCCCGAGCCGACTCCCACCCCTCTAGATCGCCACCGTCACCGTCGCCGCCTCTCCCACCCTGCTTGCAATAAACACCGCCGACTGTCTAGGAACCACCGTCCATCGACACGGCCGCCACCCCCTCGACCGACGGTCGCTGTTTCGCCCGGAACAGAGCTCGCCGCCACCGCGATAGTATCACCCTGCCCGCAAGGTGTTAGTCCGATTGCCGCGATGGACAGCGACAACGAGATAATGGTGCAGCTGTTCACGGAGGAGCAGAACGCTCAGGCTGTTCGGCGGCAACAGCAGCAGCTGATTCTGACGAACATGTTGCGCGTTCGCCAGCCTTTCTTCATCGTGCCTCGGCGCGGCGTCTCAAAGCCAGGCAAGAGGAGGAACATCAACCGACATCATGAAGCCGACGCTGTGCTGCTTGACGCCGACTACTTCAACGACGACGCGACTCATTCACCGAATGAATTTTTGCGCCGATTTAGGATGAACAAGGACATGTTCTTGAAGATTGTCCACGGCGTCAGGGAGTACGACACGTACTTCATGGCCAAGAGAGATTGCACAAGTTTGTGGGGCTTCACCTCAATTCAGAAGTGCACTGCTGCAATGCGATGTCTTGCATACGGAGCTCCTCTAGATACAACAAATGACTACCTACGGATGGCACAGTCGACATGCACAGAGACTCTCTACAGGTTCTGCCGAGCCGTCATAGCGGTGTTTGGTAAAGACTATTTGAGAGCACCAAGATCAGATGATACAGCTCGGATCCTGCAGAAGAATGCAGCAAGAGGGTTTCCTGAGATGCTTGACTGTATGCATTGGGGCTGGAAGAATAACCCCTTTGCTTGGCAGGGGATCTACAAGGGGCATACTGGTGAGTGCAGTGTCATTCTTGAGGCGGTGGTAGACCAGGAGCTTTGGATTTGGCATGCATTTTTTGGCATGGCAGGAACAAACAATGATATCAACGTGCTGCAGCGCTCTCCGGTGTTTGCCAGGCTAGCTGAGGGACAAGCTCCTGCCGTGAACTTTGGGGTAAACGACCACGCATACAACAAGGGGTACTATCTAGCTGATGGTATCTACCCGACGTATGCTACATTTGTGAAGACAATTCCCTCTCCATCAAACGAGATGGAAGCCTATTTTGCAACATGCCAGGAAGCAGCACGCAAGGATGTTGAGCGTGCTTTTGGGGTGCTTCAGCAGCGTTTCGCAATTTTCAGGTACCCTCCTCTCACTTGGTCTGAGGCACAGATGTGGGAGGTGATGAACGCCTGTGTGATCATCAACAACATGATCATTAAGAGCGAGCGCGATGCACCAGTGCAGGATGATCATCCATTTGATTATCAAGGGCCACTAGCTGAGGTAGAGCATGTGCCCCAAAAATTTGCTACTTTTCTTCATATGCACAATGAAATTCGAGATGCAGGTGCCCATGTACAGCTGAAGGCGCATCTAACTGCGCATTTGTGGGCGAGGAGAGGAGCAACCAACAATGCATGATTTTTATTTCTATTTGTTTGCCTGGACGAATAATTTAAGTACTATTTGTTTGTTGGGTTGTACGAATAATTTAAGTACTATTTGTTTGATTGATTGTACGTAATAATTTAATTCTATTTGTGTGATTCTATGAATAAAATGTGATTGATATGTTGTTTCAAAATATTGTAAAAAGAAAAGAATAACTTGGGGGCTGCCGTATGGGAGGCGCCGGTGTGGGAACAACGTCCCCAAATGGAGGATGCACTGCCGGCGCCCCCCATACAGCACTGTGCCGGCGCCCCTGCCGTCGACTATTTGGGGGCTGCCGGTGGAGATGCTCTTAGAGGAGGAACTGCTCAACCCATTCTCGTAGCCCTCTCTCACGCTGCCGCAACATCCTTCGACAACCCAATGGTGACACCGGCGTCCTCGCCCAACACCTCTCCGCCGGCCTTGTCGTGGCCTACCATCCTCCACGCCCTCAACATCAAGCCAACTACTCATGTCTTCTCGGCATCCACGCTTCAGACTGTGGCCATCCGCTCACATGTCCCCGACACGCTCAACCTGGCCGCGGGCAACTATGCCCAATGGTGCCGCTTCCTCATCACTGTCCTCGGCAAGTTTGGCCAAGGCGACCTACAGTTGTTCGCCGCGTGGACGACCCTGAGTGGGTCATGGTGGACCACGCCGTCCTGTACTGGCTCTACATCACCATCTTGTCAGAGCTACTCGGTGTTGTGATGCAGCCTGAGGACACCACCATCACGATCTGGCGGCGATCGCGGCCTTCTTCCGGGACAATCAGTTCTCCCACGCCGTGTACATCGATGGGGAGTACAACACCATTATTCGGGGAACTTGTCCATCATGTAGCACTACTCGCGGCTGAAAAGCTTCTCCGATCAGCTTCGCGACTTTGGGCAGCCCGTCACGGACACGCAACAAGTCTTAAACCTCTTGCACGGCCTCAACCGCCAGTACCACGCCGCAATCCCTCACATCACCTCCCGTGTCCCACTACCCTCGTTCCTCCAGGTGCACTCCTTCCTAATGCTGGAGGAGCACCGCGTAGAGCGGGCCACTTGTCAGCAAGTTGCGCATGTGCTCTACGCCAACTGTGCCCCTACTTCACTTGCTCCTGCCCCTACTCCACCTGCTCCAACAACCTACGGTGCACCGTCTAGCCGCACCAGCAACAAAAATAATCAGGGGCCGCAGCAAGAATAAAGGGAAGGGAAAAGCTGTCGATGCTGACAACTCATCTGCGTCGCCACCGCTTGCTTAGCCCCCATCCTGGCACGCCTCACCAATAGGCGTACATGGCCGCCCCACAGTACATCTCTACGCCGCCCTCTAGTTGTCCTCGTATGGCTACGCCGCCATGCATCCAGGCTATGACGCCCCGCTGTTCACCGGCGCCAGCTCCTCTGGTGCAAGCTCCTCATCTGCACCGCACCCGAAACAGCAACCTTGGGACATGGGCTCCATTCAAGCATCCCTGAACGTGCCCATGACACCACCTTCTTCGTCAAGCTTCCCATCAGAGATGTACCTCGACACCGAAGCCTGTGCGCACATGTTCTCCGACCCTGGTAATCTCCGTTCTGTATGCCGCACTTCTTCTCCTTCTCAGATCATTGTCGGTAACGGTGATCTCCTTCCCATTACTCATACCGGCACTGATTCACCTCCACCTCTCCATTATAGCTTCGCAATGTCCTGCTTTGCCCGTCTCTCATAAAAAATCTCCTCTTTGTGCATCAATCCTATCTCTGTTGAATTTGACGCGTTCGGTTTTTCTGTTATGGATATCCGGATGGAACGGTGAATTATGATGCAGAGATGGACTTGCTACAAAATTTGTTCAGACATTTAAGCTTGAAATAGAAAATCATAGAATCAAAAAATGCATGACATTAGATAATTGTGCATGGATGAATAGATTGATTGAAATAACACTAGTTTTTATCGCGAATTGTTGAACTTTCAAAGAAAGGCAAAAGAACATTTTTTTTGGCAGATGAACCCTAAAGGATAGTTATAAGTCGTTGTATGTTTTCAACAAGGCAATCATTGACATATCATAATGATTCCTAACTAACTTAACATATAACAATAATAAGAACATGAGGCATTGCTTCAATCTGTTTATGATACATGAAACATATAGCAATAATAAGAACATGAGGCATTGCTTCAATCTGTTTATGATACATGAGGTGTGCACTCAAGGAAGCGTACCTAGCTGCACGACATCATCTATCTTCAAATCGAGTCAATGAATGGTTGCCAGTCCTCCTCCTGTATTTGGGGTAATCTTCAAAGTCGTCATCTTCAGCCAAATATTGAGGAGTGCTTCATACAAGCAAGCTAGATCATTGTGCAGCTGGAGAAACATTACTGACAATTATCTCCAACTGTAAGTGGTATTTTACCCTTAACCTCTATTTCGGTTAATGATGACACTAGAGCTAAAGTGTGGAATAATGCTACCTTAAGTGTCTATGCAGGTTTTAGTCCGCAAGTGTTGCTGGAAGGTGGTTAGGGACCCCCCCATTTGCTATACAAGATAGTGTTTTGGCTTTATTTCTCTTGATTTATCTTTAAGTCAATAGGAAACACCGCACTATTAAGAGGGGTCATCTCGATGAGCTTGGCGGGGATGTTGCCAAAACCATACGCACATCCTACCACCAAATAAATCCATCACCATTTGTGGGAGAGATTAGTATTTTGAGAAAAATGCATTCTGAGGGGTTTCTTCGAAACCAACATGGAAACTGGCGGAGCCGGGTTCACCGCTGGAATCAATTGGCATCCACCAGAATTTTTGATATATGCCGAAAGGCTATACCGAGCACTATTCCGACGGCCGTCGAAATGGTTCCAGTTCACTGGATTCAAATCGGCGAGAAAAACGACATGTTGAACTAAGTCATCCTAGATTTGTGGGATGGTGGCAGTTCCGGTGGGGGTTCTGGTTTGCCGATCTGTGCATGATGCATGTAAAATGCGTACATGAACTTTGTCCTTTATCATATTGAATTCCCACATATTTGCAACATATATGATGATAATACCATGTTTTAAAATGATTTATGGGGACTTACCAATGATCCCCTTTATTTGGTTTTTAACTATGCACAACATGAGAATCTTGTTTTGCTTATTTTTACTTCCAGAGATCTATACTGAGTTAAATTGACCTGGAATTTTTGGAGCGTCACTTTTTGATTGGGAGAAACACCCTAGGCCCTGGAACCACACCTGGAGAAGTCTGAGGCCCGGAAGAGTATAGGTGGCGTGCCCTACCCTGTTGGGCGCGCCGCCCACCCTCTTTCAGCCGTCGATCGTACGATTGTCCTGATTCTTTCGCCCACCGACATATTTTAACCTAAAAATCACTATATATAAGGCCCCGAAGAGTTCTCGGGAGGAGAGCTCTGCACAAACACAGGAACATGGAAACAAAAGCTGTTGCAGAGAAGATTGGAGGGGGAAACTCCACCAGGATCACCGCTGGAGGGATCTCCACCTTCTCCAACGTCTTCATCATCACCACCATGATCAAGGGACAGTAGTCCACCTCTGGACTACGGGTTTGCAGCAGTAGCTTGATCTATATCTCTCATGTTCTTCATAGTTCTTAGTGACATATGAGTTGTTTGACATGATTATGGCCATATTTGTAATACCTATGTGCTGCATCCTTATTCTATGATATTGTGCTATGAGATCTGATCATATTATGTGTAAGATGTATGATAGATGCATATTATTTACTCTTCTTAAGTACTTGTTTTGATCAAACATCTATGTAAGAGCATGTGTAGGGTGATGTGTGTATTAGATGAAGTAACATGGTTTTACTAATTGGATAGTGATAATATTTTCAAGATCTATTATGGCCTTGGCCTTTTCTTTTGCTACCTCACTATGGATAAAGTGAATGCATGTGCTATGTTCGTCACATGACAGTAGCGATGATCTTGTTTGTTCAAGGTAGTATATTTGATATTCAAACTTCATGTCAAAGTACTTATGGCTATGCCCTGTTAATTCTTAATACAAGATTGCATGGAGTTTTCCCTTTCTTGTGGAGTATAAGAGAGATGTGTTGCATCATCTCTATGTTAGGACCTGATGCCCATATTAATTCCGACCTTACGCATACTATTATTTGCACCTTCATATCTCATTGATGAATTATTATTTGTTCACTACAACTTAAAGAGAGAATAGTCAAATGAACCCATGAATCCCGGTCCACTTTTTATCATAAGAAACACCTTTATATTGCTTTTATCTTGTTTCTATTTGTTGCACTATTTTAGTCTGGAAATAAAATAATATTTACTTTTCTTATTTGCATCCAAAACACCAAAAACAATCAACCCCTTATAGTTTTTACTTAGTTATTTTATCTAGTCTAGCTTTACTTGTTTTATTTTTTACTTGTGTTTATTCACTTACACGAAACCTTGTGCTTGACAACCACACGGAGGAGTTGGGGACATGAGGCTTTTATTTTACTTGCAGGATTGCTAGGAGAAGGGAGAAGAGAATACTGTTTATCCAGTTTCCCGAGAGTTCGATATAAACTCTCGAGTCACCCTTGTGGGGAAAATACTCTGCTGACACAACACTCTGCACTTGAAGTTCCAGCGTCATCAGTGCACCAGACCATCTGACATGGTGGTCGGAACCGGCGAACTTATTACCGGGTTGGGTTGCATGAATTTCTCTCAAACAGCTAGTTTTCTCCTTATAATGCAAATACCCCTTATTCCTCCTTCATTAGGTTAGGTCAACCATTCTTTTCGCATCCTTGTGCTCTCTATCTCACACATCGTTGTTGAAACACCATTTCTTTAGGATCTCCCGTTCTACCCAACCAAAGCCAAATGCCTTTAGTAGAAATCAAGAGGACGCCATCCCGATCTAAGATCCCAAACTTCATTACCCCTTGAGTTGATAGAGCACTCTTGTTGCTCTTTAGTTTGTGAGAAACCCTAGGCTGCTAGGGTCACAAAAGCATCCAAGTTGTGGAGTTGATACGTGAAGAAGTTTTTGAGGGTTTACATACTACCTTAAAGTCCAACACGAGTGAATGAATTATGCCTTCATGGGATAGGTTCAGGAGAAGAATGTGAGCCTTCATGGTATTAGGATGTCCTTCGTGGGATCCCAGACCTCTCCAACGTGGCATACCTTCATACAAAGGAAGGGAATACAGAAATACATCTTCGTCTCTGTATGCTTCAGTTATTCCAAACTGATCTATTAACTTGTGTTATTTCCCTTGGTGAGAGCCTTCTTGATTGAAGTACCTTATATCATCATGTAGGTTGCCTCACCTAATTTTTATTAGGAACACTTACGTTTCCACAAAGCCTAAAATTGCAAAAGAATATTAACTTTTTTGTAGAACTTATTCACCTCCCCTCTAGGTTACGGTCCATATCCTTTCACCAACTCCCAAAGGTGGGACTCAGATCTAGAACTGGCGGAGCTAAGTCACTTTTGTGTAGTGCTGAGTTTATTGTTTGACAGGAATTGAACTACCATGATAGACTGATGTAGAAATGAAGTGTAGATTGGTAATAACAACACAAAGACAATAGCTTTGCTCCATTAGTTCTGGATTTGAGTCCATAAATGTGGCATTGTTTAATCATCGGCCAAAACAGATGGCACCATATATGAGCGCAACAAAAATCTGTGGTACATAGTGTACATGATCGCCAACATAATATGTGGTGACCCAGCGTACCACTGCATGGTGTAGTACACAAGTCGTTGACATAACACAAGTGAAACACCGTTCCACTCATATTACATCTCTCAGAGTGGTACAACAGAAACATATGCGAGTCCAAGGTATGTCTATAGAAGTACACATGAACTGTTTACATAAGATCAACACAGCCTCCTACTTTATAGTGAGGTAAAACTTCAAATAAAGCTCCAGAAGAACAACTCGTAATCTATCTTGTTGCTATCACTATCTCTAGAGATACTAGGCTTGCTATAGAATCTAGCTACTTAGGTGCTAGGATTAGGGAAATGTTCCCTTCTATTACTAGTCTAAGTTTCCACTCTAACTGATGCGTAACTTGACTCCATTGACTTCTTTGATCGTATTCTTCATCTTATTGAAGTGGACTCCTTTGTCTTCTAGTTCCACGGTAGTTTCTCCTTCGGCGCCTTGATCTAAGAAGGGGTTCAAATGGGAGGGAATGAGTACGAGCGTACTCAGCAAGTTCATATTAGGAAATAGGTGTATCATGCACTAGCTACAGCCATATACCAGAAAGTCATAGGCGAATGCAAGTTTTCATAATCATTTCTTCAAAAGATTTATTTTATTCTGAAAACTATGCCCGTCAGTCTTCACAGGTTGACCAGAACTTCGTGGAGTTCCTTTCCTGCCGCGTTCGCAGTTCCCTTCCCGGAACAGGGAGTGACAGTCACAATTCAGTATCCTCTCGCGAGAGGTGCGTTACTTTTCCCATAAGAGAACTTATCCTTGATACCAACCGGGTGATCGTTCCCATCCACACTTCCTTGGTGTGGGGCCAGGTGTAAGGTCCAAGCCAATCACTGCCTTCTCCGTGACCCTGCAAACCCACCCTTTTGTCCACCCGTACACCCCAGTAGACTTCTCCCGATAATACGGCTTTACTCACGGTGTACTTTGGACAATCCATCATAGACCGTAGAGCTCAACATCACACACGGATGGGGATTTAAAAGGCTATCCCAACCTACAGCAGTGCCTCCAACACCCCGCAGCTCTACCAGTCTGTTGGCGTGCAGAAGGGAAAAGATACAGCTGACTTACCTAGAGCCATTATAGATCTTATGGTCAACGCGATATGTACGGCGCTAGAATCACTAGACGACATTGGTACTTAGTCCTAGATGAGTAGTACCCATGCAATGGAACCTCCACCATATCAACACATACCATGGTTCCATTGCCCACCACATAGTCATATTCATAATTGTAAAATAATACTTTGCTTTTTAATGCATGAGTGATAAGTATAGTACTTTGCATATAGTTTGATACAAATAATCAAATGACATGAGCAAGCGATGAACTTGCCTCTCTTGATTGCAAGATTATGCAGGCAAAAGCTTCGATACGTGAGAAGTCCAAATGCTGAAATACCATCATCGTCCGGTAAGGACAATGTTTAGAGAACTAGCAAAGATGCTATAATGCATAGTATGAGATGCAATCGTCCCGAGCGTAATCTAACTTCGATGATTTAGGATGTATGAGTTGTAAATATTTCTTTAGGGTTGGTTGCACTTTTAGAATGGTTCTCAAACAAGGTTCTTGTTAGGGTTTGGTTATATTAGCATCATAACCAAGTGATATAAGACATCATAACAATCATACTCATAAAGAATAGTGATGGAATAATATGTAAGGAACAGTTGTCAATTTTAAGTTCTACAGAACATGGTTGATGATTACTTATACTATACTTTAAAAGAATAACTTTTGAAGAACATGTTGATTAAGAAATAATGAGTATTTTAAAGAAGGATTAGGGTTTCTAAGGTTTGATTGGCATTTGTACTTCAAAAGAATAACTTTTGAAGAACAGGTTAAATAAGAATATGAACTACTATACATAGGAGCTATGCTTTCTAGGGTTTACTATTGGATTCATTTAGTTTTCTAATAGGGACTAGTTGGGTTCTTAAGTTGAATTGGTTCTATATACAACAAGTGTTGGCAGGTTTATTACTATGGTTGATTATGGTATCATATCAAAGGATGAGGGTCAAGATGATTCTATAAATTAGCTATTAGGGTTTACTATGGTCTCACAATTGCTTTACTAAGTAATCTCTAATGGTTTCTCAGCTGAGTGGTTTATCATTTCCTAAGTAGGGTTTAGTGGAATAGGAGCATGTGATGTGAATTGTTACACATGGTTGGTACTAGGGTTCATCATTATGGTTCTACTAGGGTTTGATGATTGAAGTTGATACTAATGGTGTGGTATAATGGATTGGTGATCAATGGCACTACTCTAATTAACAAGCTAGGGTTTATAATTAAGTGCTACTAGTGGATCATACAAGTGTTAACTAAAAATAAACACATGAGATGATGGTCTCCTGTGAATTGTAACTAGTTTTATTTTAGTGGATCATGAGTATGCACTCATTGGTTGTTTATTACTAGGGTTCTATAGGTATAGATGAAGCTTATATGATTACATGAGCTAAACCCCTAGGGTTTTAGTATTGCAACTATTTAGGATGAACACATAAAATAATGGAATCCAGTTTCTAACTTAGAATAAAACTAAGGTTTCTAAATTATGATCCAATTCTTAAAGTAATACTTGGTACTAGAACTAATGTGATTAAGTACTTGAAATAGAGTTATTAATAATTTTAACATGCTATTAATTTTTAGAGGGTTTAATAATTAAAATAATTACTAGTTAGGGTTTAATTAGAAATCAGGGTTTCCTAATTATTGTTAGGTTTTAAAGTATTTAACTTGTTAACTTAAGAATGTTTAAGTAAATAATTGTTGAGCTACCAAATTGATATTGGCTTTTACTATTTTCTTGAGTTATTACTATTTAAAGAAAATAAAAAAATAGTAATTTGCAAATTAGGGTTTATGAATTACCACTAATAATTAAATTAATGCAAATATTGTAAATAAAATTAATCTTAACATTTTACTTAGTTACTGATAGTTAAAATTTAAGTTTGGAACTTAATTATTTATTGAATTCAATTTGCATTTTAAATAAATGAAAAGGCATAATTAAAGAAGTTAAAAATAAATGAATTTTTATTTTGACACACATTTTTGTTTTATATTTTATTAGAATAGAGTTTATTTTTGTGAACATTTTGATATATTATTCATAATTTTCTGAGTTGATATGAAATTTCTAGAATTTTTCAAAGTCTCAGCAATTTACTGGAATTTGAAATCAAAGAGAAATACTAAGTATACCCGGCCTAGTACTACTCCGGTGGATCGACTAGTGGGCCAGAGGCCAGGTCAGCAGCCACGAGGGCTTGACCAAGTCAAAAGTGCTGCAGGGCCCCATATCCACATCATCTCGCCGGAGAGAGCGCCGGCGAGCGACGGCGACGAGGCTACAGGGCACCAGAGACGTTGCTTTTCAGTGCGTTAGAACCAGGACTCGACGCTGAGCAAGTGAGCATCAACGCCACCACTTTAAGGTCACCGGAGCATCGCCGGTGAGCTCATCTGCGGCGCCGCAGTCCGGCCAACTTATGAACTAACGCTAGGATGCACTCTAGGAAGCAAGAAGTAGCTCATTCGACGCGCCTGCTCACCTTGATGCTTCCCAGATGCTCGACGGAGCCTGCCGGAGACGAGGACGACGACAATCTTCAATTTTCTGCGGGATGTCGATCAAAGGGAACGGTCGATTGGCGGTGATTGAGATCTCCTCTTCTCGATTCCTTCCACGAGGATGCTCCCAGATACATGGCTCTTCTCCTCGACCACGCGGCTGAGGCTGGGGTGGCCTTTACCACCGCGTTCTTCCTCGACTCTGGCGAACTGGCGCAAATGGAATTGAGAGATAGAGAGGGATAGGGAAGATCCGGAGGGGTGGATGAGATCAAGAAGTGCTCGGCGGTGCTTTCACCCCTATTTATAGGCCGAGGGGAGCACGGAGGCTGCGACACGACGACGATGATGGCCGAGAGGTGGCGGTCTCTGGAAGGTGGTCTGGCGAAGATCTTTTCTCTCCCGCGGATAGACTCGGACGCGAGAGACATAAGGAGGGGTTCTGGAAGCTTCTACGTGTCCAGGGCGTCCTTATCGTCGACGAGAACGGCGTCTACTGGCGTTGTCGTGGTGTCGGCGTCGGAGAAGAAGAAGACGACGTCGTTTTTCCTTTGCACGATTTTTAAAGCGACCAAAACGGTAAGTGGCTTTGGGCTGGGCCGCGTCTGGGCTGCGTTGGTCTGCTTCGGCTGGTGTGGTGCTGGGCTGCGATGGTCCACCAGGTGAGCTTCTCTCTATATATATATTTTTTTCTTTTCATTTACTGTTTTTTTATTTTCTGTTTTCTAGTTTATTATTTGAATTCAATTCTGACTTCTATTTTGTTCTGCAGGTTTTTCCAATTTTGATTCTTCATATAATTTAATAGAAACACATATTGCATAGTTGTTTAATTCAAACAAGTATTTAGTCTTTGATTAAATTTGTGTTGTTGTGAGAGGTATTCTAATTTCAAATGGATATGGATTAAATTTTTGTCTCAATTAATTTTTATTTAGAAACCAAACCTATTTTGAATGATTTAAAATTGATAACCAGTGCTTGGTAAACATGTCATTAAGTTTTGTTATTACTTAACAACATTTATTGTTCCCATGTATTTTATATTATAGTTAGAGTTTAAATTAAATGATGTTGAGAATGGAATGGTTCATGATTTTATGTGAAGAATTGTTTTCAAAGGTTCAAGAAAATGGTTGGATTTACTCTATGTTAAATAATCTTGCTTAGAGAACTCTTACTTGAATTATTTAAAATGAATCCTAAACCCATCATGATTAACTCTTTTGTTGAGGTGATACCATTTTATAAAATACTATTTATTTGGTTCACTTAGGCAAAGTATTTGAATTGCAATGTAGATTAGGATATTGGTTTCCTTGTACTCACCCAAATGACATTAAGTCATTAGGTATGCAAGGCTTGGTTGTATCCTTGTGATCCAAGATACACAAGGTAGGGCATAATATTCTATGTGGGGTGGAGCCCATATGAAAGGGTTTAGGGTTTTTGGGTAATGCTTCACTAGTTGAAGTTTAAATAGGCACGAGGCATGGCAGGGTTTTACTTATCATCCAAAGTGATACTTAGATTGGAATTCAAATATGGTCTAGGGTTTAAGTAGTGATCACTGATGTCTACGAGAGCTTCTATTCTTGTAGACAGTGTTGGGCCTCCAAGAGCAGAGGTTTGTAGAACAGCAGCAGTTTTCCCTTAAGTGGATCACCCAAGGTTTATCGAACTCAGGGAGGAAGAGGTCAAAGATATCCCTCTCATGCAACCCTGCAACCACAAAGCAAGAAGTCTCTTGTGTCCCCAACACACCTAAGAGGTGCACTAGTTCGGCGAAGAGATAGTGAAATACAGGTGGTATAAATAAGTATGAGCAGTAGCAACGGTGCCGAGAAAATAGCTTGTCTGGCGTGTAGTTGATGGTGGTAATATGGTAGCAAGTAGTAACGCGATAGAAACGAGTAAACAAGCGAGTGATAGCAGTATTTAGGAACAAGGCCTAGGGAATAGACTTTCACTAGTGGACACTCTCAACTTTGATCACATAACGGAATAGATAAATGCATACTCTACACTCTCTTGTTGGATGATGAACACATTGCGTAGGATTACACGAACCCTCAATGCCGGAGTTAACAAGCTCCACAATTCAATGTTCATATTTAAATAACCTTAGAGTGCAAGACAGATCAACACAACTAAACCAAGTACTAACACAGCATGCACACTGTCACCTTCACACTATGTAGGAGGAATAGATCACATCAATACTATCATAGCAATAGTTAACTTCATAATCTACAAGAGATCACAATCATAGCTTACGCCAAGTACTAACACGGATGCACACACTCGTCACCATTACACCGTGCGGGAGGAATAAAACTACTTTAATAACATCACTAGAGTAGCACATAGATAAATTGTGATACAAAACACATTGCAATCATAAAGAGATATAAATAAGCACTTCACTACGCCATTCATAACGGTGAATAAGTATTCTGCGAAATATAGCCTAAGAGACCCACACGGTGCACACACTCGTCACCTTTACACACGTGGGACAAGGAGTCTCCGGAGATCACATAAGTAAAACCCACTTGACTAGCATAATGACATCTAGATTACAAGCATCATCATATGAATCTCAATCATGTAAAGCAGCTCATGAGATTATAGTATTGAAGCACATAGGAGAGAGATGAACCACATAGCTACCGGTACAGCCCCGAGCCTCGATGGAGAACTACTCCCTCCTCATGGGATACAACAGCGTTGATGAAGATGGCGGTGGTGTTGATGGAGAAGCCTTCCGGGGGCACTTCCCCGCCCGGCGGCGTGCCGAACGGAGACTCCTGTCCCCCAGATCTTGGCTTCGCGATGGCGGCGGCTCTAGAAGGTTTCTCGTACCGTGGCTTTTTCGTATCGAGGTTTTAGGTCAGGGACCTTTAAATAGGAGAAGAGGCAGAGTCGGAGGGGCGACGAGGCGGCGACACCATAGGGGGCGTGGCCAGGGCCCAGGCCGCGCCGCCATGTCGTCTGGGGCCCACAGGGCCCCCCTCTGGCGGCTCTCGGGTGTTCTGGATGCTTCCGGTGAAAATAGGAACATGGGCGTTGATTTCATCCAATTCTGAGAATATTTCGTTACTAGGATTTCTGAAACCAAAAACAACAGAAAACAGGAACTGGCACTTCGGCATCTTGTTAATAGGTTAGTTCCGGAAAACGCATAATAATGACATATAATGTGCATAAAACATGTAGATATCATCAATAATGTGGCATGGAACACAAGAAATTATCGATACGTCGGAGACGTATCAGCATCCCCAAGCTTAGTTCCCGCTCGTCCCGAGCAGGTAAACGATAACAAAGATAATTTCTGGAGTGACATGCCATCATAAACTTGATCATATTGTAAACATATGTAATGAATGCAGCGATCAAAACAATGGTAATGACATGAGTAAACAACTGAATCATAAAACAATGACTTAAAGTAAAGACATTGAAGCAACACAATGGAAGATTAAGTTTCAGCGGTTGCTTTCAACTTGTAACATGTATATCTCATGGATAATTGTCAACATAGAGTAATATAAGAAGTGCAATATGCAAGTATGTAGGAATCAATGCACAGTTCACACAAGTGTTTGCTTCTTGAGGTGGAGAGAAATAGGTGCACTGACTCAACATAAAAGTAAAGAGAATGGTCCTTCAAAGAGGAAAGCATCGATTGCTATATTTGTGCTAGAGCTTTTATTTTGAAAACATGAAACAATTTTGTCAACGGTAGTAATAAAGCATATGAGTTATGTAAATTATATCTCACAAGTTGCAAGCCTCATGCATAGTATACTAATAGTGCCCGCACCTTGTCCTAATTAGCTTGGACTACCGGATCATCGCAATACACATGTTTTAACCAAGTGTCACAATGGGGTACCTCCATGCCGCTCGTACAAAGGTCTAAGGAGAAAGCTCGCATTTTGGATTTCTCGCTTTTGATTATTCTCAACTTAGACATCCATACCGGGACAACATGGACAACGAGATAATGGACTCCTCTTTAATGCATAAGCATGTGGCAACAATTAGTGTTCTCATATGAGATTGAGGATATATGTCCAAAACTGAAACTTCCACCATGAATCATGGCTTTAGTTAGCGGCCCAATGTTCTTCTCTAACAATATGCATGCTCCAACCATTAAGGTGGTAGATCTCTCTTACTTCGAGACAAGACGGACATGCATAGCAACTCACATGATATTCAACAAAGAATAGTTGATGGCGTCCCCGAAGCATGGTTATCGCACAACAAGCAACTTAATAAGAGATAAAGTGCATAAGTACATATTCAATACCACAATAGTTTTTAAGCTATTTGTCCCATGAGCTATATATTGCAAAGGTGAATGATGGAATTTTAAAGGTAGCACTCAAGCAATTTACTTTGGAATGGCGGATAAATACCATGTAGTAGGTAGGTATGGTGGACACAAATGACATAGTGGTTGGCTCAAGGATTTTGGATGCATGAGAAGTATTCCCTCTCGATACAAGGTTTAGGCTAGCAAGGTTATTTGAAACAAACACAAGGATGAACGGTGCAGCAAAACTCACATAAAAGACATATTATAAACATTATAAGACTCTACACCGTCTTACTTGTTGTTCAAAACTCAATACTAGAAATTATCTAGACCTTAGAGAGACCAAATATGCAAACCAAATTTTAGCAAGCTCTAGGTGTTTATTCATTAATGGGTGCAAAGTATATGATGCAAGAGCTTAAACATGAGCACTACAATTGCCAAGTATCAAATTATCCAAGACATTTTAGAATTACTACATGTAGCATTTTCCAATTCCAACCATATAACAATTTAACGAAGAAGAAACTTCGCCATGAATACTATGAGTAAAGCCTAACAACATACTTGTCCATATGCTACAGCGGAGCGTGTCTCTCTCCCATACAGAGAATGCTAGGATCCATTTTATTCAAACAAAACAAAAACAAAAACAAACCGACGCTCCAAGCAAAGTGCATAAGATGTGACGGAATAAAAATATAGTTTCAGAGGAGGAACTCGATAATGTTGTCGATGAAGAAGGGGATGCCTTGGGCATCCCCAAGCTTAGACGCTTGAGTCTTCTTATAATATCCAGGGATGAACCATGGGGGCATCCCCAAGCTTAGAGCTTTCACTCTCCTTGATCATAGTATATCATCCTCCTCTCTTGACCCTTGAAAACTTCCTCCACACCAAACTCGAAACAACTCATTAGAGGGTTAGTGCATAATCAAAAATTAACATGTTCAGAGGTGACACAATCATTCTTAACACTTCTGGACCTTGCATAAAGCTACTGGACATTAATGGATCAAAGAAATTCATCCAACATAGCAAAAGAGGCAATGCGAAATAAAAGGCAGAATCTGTCAAAACAGAATAGTCCGTAAAGATGGATTTTATTGAGGCACCAGACTTGCTCAAATGAAAATGCCCAAATTGAATGAAAGTTGCGTACATATCTGGGGATCACTCACGTAAATTGGCATAATTTTCTGAGTTACCTACAGAGAATTAGACCCAGATTCGTGACAGCAAAGAAATCTGTTTCTGCGCAGTAATTCAAATCTAGTATTCACTTTACTATCAAAGACTTTACTTGGCACAACAAAACATAAAACTAAGATAAGGAGAGGTTGCTACAGTAGTAAACAACTTCCAAGACAAAAATATAAAACAAAGTACTGTAGCAAAATAACACATGGGTTATCTCCCAAGAAGTTCTTTCTTTATAGCCATTAAGATGGGCTCAGCAGTTTTTATGATGTACTCGCAAGAAATAGTAGTTGAAGCAAAAGAGAGCATCAAGAGGAAAATTCAAAAAAAATTAAGTCTAACATGCTTCCTATGAAGAGGCATCTTGTACGCAAATGAATTCATGAAGAACAAAGTGACAAGCATAGGAAGATAAAACAAGTGTAGCTTCAAAAATTTCAACACATAGAGAGGCATTTTAGTAACATGAAAATTTCTACAACCATATTTTCCTCTCTCATAATAACTTTCAGTAGAATCATGAGCAAACTCAACAATATAACTATCACATAAAGCATTCTTATCATGAGTCTCATGCATAAAATTATTACTCTCCACATAAGCATAATCAATTTTATTAGTTATAGTGGGAGCAAATTCAACAAAGTAGCTATCATTATTATTCTCATCAAGTGTAGGAGGCATATTATAATCACAACAAAATTTACTCTCCATAGTAGGTGGCACCAAAAGACCACTATCATTATAATCATCATAAATAGGAGGCAAAGTATCATCAAAGAAAATTTTCTCCTCAATGCTTGGGGGACTAAAAAGATCATGAAAACCAGCTTCCCCAAGCTTAGAACTTTCTATATCATTATAAACAATGGTGTTCAAAGCGTTCATACTAATATTACTACCGACATGCAAATAAGATTTCATAGGTTTTTTAATTTTCGCATCAAACAATCCATGTTTTAAATCAGGAAATAGAATAAGAAGCTCATTCTTGTCCATTATGCCAAACTAGTGTAAACAAGAAACAAAAAGATGCAATTGCAGGATCTAAAGGAAATAGCTTCGAGTACTTACAACGGCGAAAATAGCTTAGTATCCGAGATCCGGAGTGTGAGTACCTTTTACCTTTCCTCCCCGACAATGGCACCAGAAAATAGCTTGATGTCTACGGGAGCTTCTATTCTTGTAGACAGTGTTGGGCCTCCAAGAGCAGAAGTTTGTAGAACAGCAGCAATTTTCCCTTAAGTGGATCACCCAAGGTTTATCGAACTCAGGGAGGAAGAGGTCAAAGATATCCCTCTCATGCAACCCTGCAACCACAAAGCAAGAAGTCTCTTGTGTCCCAACACACCTAAGAGGTGCACTAGTTCGGCGAAGAGATAGTGAAATACAGGTGGTATAAATAAGTATGAGCAGTAGCAACGGTGCCAGAAAATAGCTTGCTGGCGTATAGTTGATGGTGGTAATATGGTAGCAGTAGTAACACAGTAAAACAGTAAACAAGCAATGATAACAGTATTTAGGAACAAGGCCTAGGGAATAGACTTTCACTAGTGGACACTCTCAACTTTTATCACATAACAGAATAGATAAATGCATACTCTACACTCTCTTGTTGGATGATGAACACATTGCGTAGGATTACACGAACCCTCAATGCCGGAGTTAACAAGCTCCACAATTCAATGTTCATATTTAAATAACCTTAGAGTGCAAGACAGATCAACACAACTAAACCAAGTACTAACACAGCATGCACACTGTCACCTTCACACTATGTAGGAGGAATAGATCACATCAATACTATCATAACAATAGTTAACTTCATAATCTACAAGAGATCACAATCATAGCCTACGCCAAGTACTAACACGGATGCACACACTTGTCACCATTACACCGTGCGGGAGGAATAAAACTACTTTAATAACATCACTAGAGTAGCACATAGATAAATTGTGATACAAAACACATTGCAATCATAAAGAGATATAAATAAGCACTTCACTACGCCATTCATAACGGTGAATAAGTATTCGTGAAATATAGCCTAAGAGACCCACACGGTGCACACACTTGTCACCTTTACACACGTGGGACAAGGAGTCTCCGGAGATCACATAAGTAAAACCCACTTGACTAGCATAATGACATCTAGATTACAAGCATCATCATATGAATCTCAATCATGTAAAGCAGCTCATGAGATTATTGTATTGAAGCACATAGGAGAGAGATGAACCACATAGCTACCGGTACAGCCCCGAGCCTCGATGGAGAACTACTCCCTCCTCATGGGAGACAAGCAGCGTTGATGAAGATGGCGGTGGTGTTGATGGAGAAGCCTTCCGGGGCACTTCCCCGCCCCGGCGGCGTGCCGGAACGGAGACTCATGTCCCCCGGATCTTGGCTTCGCGATGGCGGCGGCTCCGGAAGGTTTCTCGTACCGTGGCTTTTTCGTATCGAGGTTTTAGGTCGGGGACCTTTAAATAGGCGAAGAGGCGGAGTCGGAGGGGCGACGAGGCGGCGACACCATAGGGGGCGCGGCCGGGGCCCGAGCCGCGCCACCCTGTCATCCGGGGCCCACAGGGCCCCCCTCTGGCGGCTCTCGGGTGTTCTGGATCGATGCTTCCGGTGAAAATAGGAACCTGGGCGTTGATTTCGTCCAATTCCGAGAATATTTCGTTACTAGGATTTCTGAAACCAAAAACAGCAGAAAACAGGAACTGGCACTTCGACATCTTGTTAATAGGTTAGTTCCGGAAAACGCATAATAATGACATATAATGTGCATAAAACATGTAGATATCATCAATAATGTGGCATGGAACACAAGAAATTATCGATACGTCGGAGACGTATCAATCACCAATGTGATACACCACTAAGATTAGGTATGAGCATAAGCTTGATCATGTTTTAGTGGCTAGGTTTATCCTCCTTACTTAGGTAGAATTATTGTATCAAGGCAATGCTAGGTTTGTCTCAATTGTTTGGATAAGCAGGGTTTAAACTAATATCATAACTACTCTACATAAGGCATGAGTATTGGTTTGGTTAACTACTAATGAGTTACTTATTATTTCATGAGAAGAATGGGATCTATACATCACATATATAGGTTTAACTTATCAGCTCAATTTATAAAGTAAGATCATGCATTGAACATGATCCACTTATTCCTCACTAGTCTCTCTTCTTTAATACTTCTCTCAACACACTCACTTAGATTCTTAGGGTTTATGATCATCACCCAATTTGTAATGATCAAAGTATTGACCTCATAATTATTCATTAGTGAATTATGATTCTCTCTCCAAGATCAAGTATTAGTCCATACACTTGGGTATACCTCTTTAGGTTGAGCTCTTCTGAATAGGCAGGGTGTCTCTAGGGTTTATGATCATTACCAAGTTGTAATGATCACCACACTTGCCTCTCTATAATTACTAAAGAATAGTTTCTTACTAAGTCAATTATAGTTTAGTACTTGACTTATATTTATTATAACATTGGTTAGTATCAACAATTACCTCACTTGGATAAGGTTTAAATATTAAGCTAGGTTCTATTGAATGCATAATATAAGCATATGATTGGTGCTCTCCTTTCTTTAAGGCTTAATGGAAATGAGTTTGGAAACAAGGTTGAAATGATCAAAAGTTAATGAAGAATGAATATGAGTGTTCTTGACTTGGTTCAAGTATTGTAATTGAAAAGATATACCATGTGACTCATGGTAGGAACATTTATTTAGTAGAAGACATGGATAAGATAAGTATAGAATAGTGTCTTAATTAATTGTGTTCTTTGATTTAGGAGTGAATAATTATTCATGTTTTGTTGTAAGGAATGGCATGTTGAGATCCTTTTATAAGATCTTGTAGTTGGTCCTTACTTCAGGTGTTGTTTGTTGTAAATCTACTTCTATTTGATCTAGCCCATAGATCAAATCATCTCTACCCAAAACAAGGTTTTATCAAAGGTCACAGTGAATTTATAGCGCTTGACTTGATGATCTACTTCAATTCCAGCAAGTCAAGTGAAACTTCAGTTACTGTGGCAAGTTTTATTTGAAGCGCGAAAATTCCACGGATTTTCTATGCATGAATGCAATGCACACTTTGGTGTTCTCTCATTTTATAGCCTCTAAACCTGGGATATTACAGCCTCTCCCCCTTAAACTGAACTTCGTCCCGAAGTTCGAACACTCTCATGTTTCGGAATGTGGAACTGACTTGAACAGATCACAATCCTTTCGAACTCCATGGTGATCTCATTAGATATAATTGGATATATCCCTTGTACAGATCCTTCATGTAGTCTTCTGATGTCTGGCACTGATACTTTCTTCCATTCTATGTTTTCTTCTAACATTCGAAACTTCTAGTCTTATTCTTCAAAGATCCTTGGATTAGGACAGCTTCTTATGCTAATGGGCTTTACTAATGGTTGTGGTGATAGCTTCCTATCTTGGTACCGAAAAACTTGGTTCTACCAGCTACGGTGTAAAAGGGCACTACGGTGTACCAGCTGGGTTTCCCAAACCTTAATTCTAAAAGATGTATTTAAGGTAGGGTATTGTTTTCCCTTACTACCATAACGAAAGTAATGGTACTTAGTAAGGTATTTACAATAGGCATGGTCCTGGTTGTTTAGTCCTACGAATGGATTAGACTCATTTAGTCCATCCAATCATGGCTTCTAGTTTATACTAGTTATCTTCCTTTTGGTTTCTTTAGATTCCATGAAAGGAATCTTTCTAATAATCATTAATTTTGGTATGGTCAAACCCTTCGGTCTTTTGTTTTCTTAGGTTTTGATTGTCCTCCGATATCTTCTTTCTCCAATTCATTATCTAATACTTACTTAAGTTCTCTTGGTTTTGAGTAATTACAATTACCCACTCAAGTTAAGGTCTAACCCTTACTTCCTCGAGATATGAACCTCGGCTTCTGGTCTGACAACCTCCTGAGAGTACTTTTATATGGGTACTTCCCAACAACCTTATAAAAATAAGATCGGACTTCCTCTTAGTTCAGACCTCTTTCTTGGTCCATCATACTCCAAATATTATATCTTAATACTTATCATTCAGCCTTCCTATCCCCCTTGGAGTTTACGAATGATCTTTAAACTTCCTTTCTTCTAATCATTAAACTCCAAGGTTAGGTAGTTGGTCTAAGTCTGGTTTATATTTTGTACCTTTCTAAAGTCTCACGAAGAATTCTTTCTGGTGTATCCACACAATTGTGGATATCCATTGTGAATACTCCAATTAAATATTTACCAACTACGGGATACCAGCTGTGGAATCCCTCTTTCCTTTAGAGTGAAAGAACGATTAAGTTGTTGACTATCTGTTACCACCTGCAGACTATCTAATACGAGATGTGGCTTATTGAATACCAGCTGTGGGCTATTTTATGGTTCTAGTCAATATCTATCTACCAGCTGTGGCTACTTTTATAGTTTTAGTTAAGATATACCTCACTTCACACACTTTCTCTTCATGATTATCCTATATCAGCTGCGGTCTTATTATACCAACTATGACTTCACTTGTCTATTTTCCTTCTTATAGGGTTTGTTTTACAAGATAACCACTTGTTGATACTATGAAAATAGTATTGTAAGTGACTTCACTTGCATTCCCTTCTTCCATAATGAATACGGCTCTACTTCTACTACTTCATATTCACTATTTTTCTCACTTCCATGGTACTTCCATATTAAAGTACTCCTTGATTAAGGATAGAAGTGAGTTTTGATTAGTCCTTCCTTTGGAGTATGGTGGTTACTTCCCACAACTTTACTTCCTTCTTCTAGTGAACCTTCATCTTGCCTTCAAAATCTTCAGAATTCGTCACTTCCTCACACGAATACCTTTACCCTCTAGACCTATAACATCAAGTAGGAGCTTGATATTGCAACATGCATTTGCGTATCGAAGTCAAACTTCATGTATGGATCTAGTCAAACAATGAAAATCCAATAAAGTCCAAGAAAATCCAGCTTTGTGCTTATAATACACATCCTTATATGCCTGAATATAATAGTTGGGTAAGACATCCCTAAACATCAGAATCAGATGTGTAGTATATGACACCACATAAGATAAGTTTAGGTTGTGATACTTAGCACGAATACGTGGATTTCTACTATTTGTCTCAACATTTATCTGAATTGCACATTTGCAATGAGACAATTTGAAACAAAATGGCCTAGGATAGTTGAAGTTAACCTAGTTTTCTTTGGAAGTACTAACTAAATAGTATACCATATATATGTGCTACTGAGGAATACTTCCTATAATATAATTAGTTCTAACATGTCTACTCTAAACACATGATAGTTTAGAATATACCACCTTTAACTCGATGATTTCTCTATGTGACATGCTCTCAATAAGCCTTCTTTAAACTAAGGACTATGGTTCCAGCATACTTGGTACAGTTATTAGGATTTTAAGGCCTAAGCTTTCGAACTATTCCTTAAATCCTACTCCTCATCATACTTCTGTTAACTCACTTATGATGTTCTACTTCCTCACATCATGATTCTCAAGTGAATCATATATGATTACCAACTCTACCATGAAAAGTAGACTTATATGACTCCTATCATTCTTCCTTACCTCCTATGATTGACTCATCATAGGTATATACTCCCTCATATTACTTATCTACATTACTTAACATCAGTCATTTGACATTTTAAATGACTCTTACTTACCTATAACTTGCATTGGTATACTTCTTCCAATAGGATATCTTCCTTATGGTTGTATCCTCTCTTTGGACTACCATGTATTGTATACCAACTGTGGTCTACTACCACCAATTATCTTAAGCTCCAATGGTGTTCTAGTTATTTGGAATGAAGCAAGATAACTAACTATCTTTACTTTAGAAAATAGATAAGAAAAATTGACTCAAGTGTGTCAGGATTATTCTCAAGTGAATACCCATCTCAAGTCAGAAGAATAGTTGGTTTGGATAAGACAACTTCCTATAGACACTACCAAACCTATAGGTCTCCTTTAAAGGGTTTTAATCCTAGGGTCAAAGCATTTGCTCTGATACCAGTTGTGGTGACCCAGCGTACCACTGCATGGTGTAGTACACAAGTCGTTGACATAACACAAGTGAAACACCGTTCCACTCATATTACATCTCTCAGAGTGGTACAACAGAAACATATGCGAGTCCAAGGTATGTCTATAGAAGTACACATGAACTGTTTACATAAGATCAACACAGACCTCCTACTTTATAGTGAGGTAAAACTTCAAATAAAGCTCCCAGAAGAACAACTCGTAATCTATCTTGTTGCTATCACTATCTCTAGAGATACTAGGCTTGCTATAGAATCTAGCTACTTAGGTGCTAGGATTAGGGAAATGTTCCCTTCTATTACTAGTCTAAGTTTCCACTCTAACTGATGCAGAACTTGACTCCATTGACTTCTTTGATCGTATTCTTCATCTTATTGAAGTGGACTCCTTTGTCTTCTAGTTCCACGGTAGTTTCTCCTTCGGCGCCTTGATCTAAGAAGGGGGTTCAAATGGGAGGGAATGAGTACGAGCGTACTCAGCAAGTTCATATTAGGAAATAGGTGTATCATGCACTAGCTACAGCCATATACCAGAAAGTCATAGGCGAATGCAAGTTTTCATAATAATTTCTTCAAAAGATTTATTTTATTCTGAAAACTATGCCCGTCAGTCTTCACAGGTTGACCAGAACTTTGTGGAGTTCCTTTCCTTCCGCGTTCGCAGTTCCCTTCCCGGAACAGGGAGTGACGAGTCCTAATTCGGTATCCTCTGCGAGAGGTGCGTTACTTTTCCCATAAGAGAACTTATCCTTGATACCAACCGGGTGATCGTTCCCATCCACACTTCCTTGGTGTGGGGCCAGGTGTAAGGTCCAAGCCAATCACTGCCTTCTCCGTGACTGCAAACCCACCCTTTTGTCCACCCGTACACCCCCAGTAGACTTCTCCCGATAATACGGCTTTACTCACGGTGTACTTTGGACAATCCATCATAGACCGTAGAGCTCAACATCACACACGGATGGGGATTTAAAAGGCTATCCCAACCTACGGCGAGTGCCTCCAACACCCCGCAGCTCTACCGGTTCGTTGGCGTGCGAAGGGAAAAGATACGGTGACTTCCCCAGAGCCATTATAGATCTTATGGTCAACACGATATGTACGAGCGCTAGAATCAACGGACGGCATTGGTACTTAGTCCTAGATGAGTAGTACCCATGCAATGGAACCTCCACCATATCAACACATACCATGGTTCCATTGCCCACCACATAGTCATATTCATAATTGTAAAATAATACTTTGCTTTTCAATGCATGAGTGATAAGTATAGTACTTTGCATATAGTTTGATACAAATAATCAAATGACATGAGCAAGCGATGAACTTGTCTTTCTTGACTGCAAGATTATGCAGGCAAAAGCTTCGATACGTGAGAAGTCCAAATGCTGAAATACCATCATCGTACGGTAAGGACAATGTTTAGAGAACTAGCAAAGATGCTATAATGCATACTATGAGATGCAATCGTCCCGAGCGTAATCTAACTTCGATGATTTAGGATGTATGAGTTGTAAAGATTTCTTTAGGGTTGGTTGCACTTTTAGAATGGTTCTCAAACAAGGTTCTTGTTAGGGTTTGGTTATATTAGCATCATAACCAAGTGATATAAGACATCATAACAATCATACTCATAAAGAATAGTGATGGAATAATATGTAAGGAACAGTTGTCAACTTTAAGTTCTACAGAACATGGTTGATGATTACTTATACTACACTTTAAAAGAATAACTTTTGAAGAACATGTTGTTTAAGAAATAATGATTATTTTAAAGAAGGATTAGGGTTTCTAAGGTTTGATTGGCATTTTGATGGCGTGTATTTCACACGTTCGTTGGGCAACCCCAAGAGGAAGGTATGATGAGCACAGCAGCAAGTTTTCCCTCAGAAAGAAACCAAGGTTTATCGAACCAGGAGGAGCCAAGAAGCACGTTGAAGGTTGATGGCGGCGGGATGTAGTGCGGCGCAACACCGGAGATTCCGGCGCCAACGTGGAACCTGCACAACACAACCAAAGTACTTTGCCCCAACGAAACAGGTGAGGTTGTCAATCTCACCGGCTTGCTGTAACAAAGGATTAACCGTATTGTGTGGAAGATGATTGTTTGCGAGAGAAAACAGTAAAAACAAGTATTGCAGTAGATTGTATTTCAGTAAAGAGAATTGGACCGGGGTCCACAGTTCACTAGAGGTGTCTCTCCCATAAGACGAACAGCATGTTGGGTGAACAAATTACGAGTTGGGCAATTGACAAATAAAGAGAGCATGACAATGCACATACATATCATGATGAGTATAGTGAGATTTAATTGGGCATTACGACAAAGTACATAGACCGCCATCCAAGCTGCATCTATGCCTAAAAAGTCCACCTTCGGGTTATCATCCGAACCCCCTCCGGTATTAAGTTGCAAAGCAACGAGACAATTGCATTAAGTATGGTGCGTAATGTAATCAACAACTACATCCTTAGACATAGCATCAATGTTTTATCCCTAGTGGCAACGAGCACAACACAACCTTAGAACTTTCATCCATTGTCCCGGTGTCAATGCAGGCATGAACCCACTATCGAGCATAAGTACTCCCTCTTGGAGTTAAAAGCATCTACTTGGCCAGAGCATCTACTAGTAACGGAGAGCATGCAAGATCTTAAACAACACATAGCATAACTTTGATAATCAACATAACAAGTATTCTCTATTCATCGGATCCCAACAAACGCAACATATAGAATTACATATAGATGATCTTGATCATGATAGGCAGCTCACAAGATCCGACAATGATAGCACAATGGGGAGAAGACAACCATCTAGCTACTGCTATGGACCCATAGTCCATGGGTAGACTACTCACTCATCACTCCGGAGGCGACCATGGCGGTGTAGAGTCCTCCGGGAGATGATTCCCCTCTCCGGCGGGGTGCCGGAGGCGATCTCCGGGATCCCCCGAGATGGGATCGGCGGTGACGGCGTCTCCGGAAGGTTTTCCGTATCGTGGCTCTCGGTGCCGGGGGTTTCGTCACGGAGGCTTTAAGTAGGCGGAAGGGTAGGTCGAGAGGCGGCACGGGGGGCCCAAACCACGGGCCGGCGCGGCCGAGGGTGGGGCCGCGCCGCCCTAGGGTTTGGCCACCCCGTGGCCCCTCTTCGTCTCGTCTTCGGTCTTACGGAAGCTTCGTGTAAAAATAGGCCTCCGGGCTTTTATTTCGTCCAATTCCGAGAATATTTCTTTACTAGGATTTACGAAACCAAAAACAGCAGAAAACGACAAGCGGCACTTCGGCATCTTGTTAATAGGTTAGTTCCGGAAAATGCACGAATATGACATAAAGTGTGCATAAAACATGTAGATAACATCAATAATGTGGCATGGAACACAAGAAATTATCGATACGTTGGAGACGTATCGGCATCCCCAAGCTTAGTTACGCTCGTCCCGAGCGAGGTAAAAACGATAACAAAGATAATTTACGGAGTGACATGCCATCATAATCTTGATCATACTATTTGTAAAGCATATGTAATGAATGCAGCGATCAAAACAATGTGTATGACATGAGTAAACAAGTGAATCATAAAGCAAAGACTTTTCATGAATAGTACTTCAAGACAAGCATCAATAAGTCTTGCATAAGAGTTAGCTCATAAAGCAATAATTCAAAGTAAAGGTATTGAAGCAACACAAAAGAAGATTAAGTTTCAGCGGTTGCTTTCAACTTGTAACATGTATATCTCATGGATATTGTCAACATAGAGTAATATAGTAAGTGCAATAAGCAAGTATGTAGGAATCAATGCACAGTTCACACAAGTGTTTCCTTCTTGAGGTGGAGAGAAATAGGTGAACTGACTCAACATTGAAAGTAAAAGAATGGTCCTCCATAGAGGAAAAGCATCGATTGCTATATTTGTGCTAGAGCTTTGATTTTGAAAACATGAAACAATTTTGTCAACGGTAGTAATAAAGCATATGCATCATGTAAATTATATCTTATAAGTTGCAAGCCTCATGCATAGTGTACTAATAGTGCCCGCACCTTGTCCTAATTAGCTTGGACTACCTGGATTATCACCGCAATACATATGCTTTAACCAAGTTTCACAAAGGGGTACCTCTATGCCGCCTGTACAAAGGTCTAAGGAGAAAGCTCGCATTTGGATTTCTCGCTTTTGATTATTCTCAACTTAGACATCCATACCGGGACAACATAGACAACAGATAATGGACTCCTCTTTTAATGCTTTAAGCATTTGACAACAATTAATTCTTTTCTCATTAGAGATTTGAGGATATTTGTCCAAAACTGAAACTTCCACCATGAATCATGGCTTTAGTTAGCGGCCCAATGTTCTTCTCTCACAATATGCATGCTCAAACCATTCAACTCGGTGTAGATCGCCCTTACTTCGAGACAAGACGAACATGCATAGCAACTCACATGAAATTCAACAATGAGTTGATGGCGTTCCCCGATAAACATGGTTATCGCACAACAAGCAACTTAATAAGAGATAAAGTGCATAATTACATATTCAATACCACAATAGTTTTTAAGCTATTTGTCCCATGAGCTATATATTGCAAAGGTAAATGATGGAATTTTAAAGGTAGCACTCAAGCAATTTACTTTGGAATGGCGGGAAAATACCATGTAGTATAGGTAGGTATGGTGGACACAAATGGCATAGTGGTTGGCTCAAGTATTTTGGATGCATGAGAAGTATTTCCTCTCGATACAAGGTTTAGGCTAGCAAGGTTATTTGAAACAAACACAAGGATGAACGGTACAGCAAAACTCACATAAAAGACATATTGAAAACATTATAAGACTCTACACCGTCTTCCTTGTTGTTCAAACTCAAAACTAGAAATTATCTAGACCTTAGAGAAACCAAATATGCAAACCAAATTTTAGCATGCTCTATGTATTTCTTCATTAATGGGTGCAAAGCATATGATGCAAGAGCTTAAACATGAGCACAACAATTGCCAAGTATCACATTACCCAAGACATTTATAGCAATTACTACATGTATCATTTTCCAATTCCAACCATATAACAATTTAACGAAGGAGAAACTTCGCCATGAATACTATGAGTAGAAACCAAGGACATATTTGTCCATATGCTACAGCGGAGTGTGTATCTCTCCCATAAAGTGAATGCTAGGATCCATTTTATTCAAACAAAACAAAAACAAAAACAAACCGACGCTCCAAGAAAAAGCACATAAGATGTGGCCGAATAAAAATGTAGTTTCGGGGGAGGAACCTGATAATTTGTCGATGAAGAAGGGGATGCCTTGGGCATCCCCAAGCTTAGACGCTTGAGTCTTCTTGATATATGCAGGGGTGAACCACCGGGTGCATCCCCAAGCTTAGAGCTTTCACTCTCCTTGATCATGTTGCATCATACTCCTCTCTTGATCCTTGAAAACTTCCTCCACACCAAACTCGAAACAACTCATTAGAGGGTTAGTGCACAGATTAAATTGACATATTCAGAGGTGACACAATCATTCTTAACACTTCTGGACATTGCATAATGCTACTGGACATTAGTGGATCAAAGAAATTCATCCAACATAGCGAAAGAGGCAATGCGAAATAAAAGGCAGAATCTGTCAAAACAGAACAGTTCGTATTGACGAATTTTAAAATGGCACCAGACTTGCTCAAACGAAAATGCTCAAATTGAATGAAAGTTGCGTACATATCTGAGGATCATGCTCGTAAATTGGCGTAATTTTCTGAGCTACCTACAGGGAGATAGACCCAGATTCGTGACAGCAAAGAAATCTGGAACTGCGCAGTAATCCAAATCTAGTACTTACTTTTCTATCAACGGCTTAACTTGGCACAACAAAACTCAAAACTAAGATAAGGAGAGGTTGCTACAGTAGTAAACAACTTCCAAGACACAAAATAAAAACAAAGTACTGTAGGTAAAACATGGGTTGTCTCCCATAAGCGCTTTTCTTTAACGCCTTTCAGCTAGGCGCAGAAAGTGTGTATCAAGTAACATCGAGAGATGAAGCATCAACATCATAATTTGTTCTAATAATAGAATCATAAGGTACCTTCATTCTCTTTCTAGGGAAGTGTTCCATACCTTTCTTGAGAGGAAATTGATATTTTATATTACCTTCCCTCATATCAATAATAGCACCAACAGTTCGAAGAAAAGGTCTTCCCAATATAATTGGACAAGATGCATTGCATTCAATATCCAAGATAACAAAATCAACGGGGACAAGGTTATTGTTAACGGTGATGCGAACATTATCAACTTTACCCAAAGGTTTCTTTGTAGAATGATCAGCAAGATTAACATCCAAATAACAATTTTTCAGCGGTGGCAAGTCAAGCATATTATAAATTTTCTTAGGCATAACAGAAATACTTGCACCAAGATCACATAAAGCATTACAATCAAAATCTTTAACCTTCATCTTAATGATGGGCTTTTTAGGAATAGAGGCTTCGCGCTCTAGTTTCTCTTCTCTAGCTTTTATGAGAGCGTTTGTAATATGATGCGTGAAAGCCAAATTTATAGCACTAGCATTAGGACTTTTAGCAAGTTTTTGCAAGAAATTTATAACTTCAGAGATGTGGCAATCATCAAAATTCAAACCATTATAATCTAAAGCAATGGGATCATCATCCCCAATGTTGGAAAAAATTTCAGCAGCTTTATCACGGGCAGTTTCAGCGGTTTAGCGAGTTTCAGGCAGTTTTTCGCGCTTTGCATTAGAAGTGGAAACATTGCTAACACCAATTCTTTTATTAGTATGAGTAGGAGGTGCAGCAACATGTGTAGCATTAGCATTACTAGTGGTGGTAATAGTCCAAACTTTAGCTATATTCTTCTCTTTAGCTAGTTTTTCATTTTCTTCTCTATCCCACCTAGCACGCAGTTCAGCCATTAATCTTATATTCTCATTAATTCTAACTTGAATGGCATTTTCTGTAGTAGTAATTTTATTATGATAATTCTCATTAGGCAAAACTTTTGATTTCAAAAGATCAACATCAGAGGCAAGACTATCAACTCTAGAAACAAGAATATCAATTTTACCAAGCTTTTCTTCAACAGATTTGTTAAAAGCAGTCTGTGTACTAATAAATTCTTTAAGCATGGCTTCAAGTCCAGGGGGTGAATTCCTATTATTGTTGTAAGAATTTCCATAAGAATTACCATAGCCGTTGCCATTATTATAAGGATATGGCCTATAGTTGTTACTAGAATTGTTCCGGTAAGCATTGTTGTTGAAATTATTATTTTTAATGAAGTTTACATCAACATGTTCTTCTTGTGCAACCAATGAAGCTAACGGAACATTATTAGGATCAATATTAGTCCTATCATTCACAAGCATAGACATAATAGCATCAACCTTATCATTCAAGGAAGAGGATTCCTCAACGAATTTACCTTCTTACCTTGTGGGGCTCTTTCCGTGTGCCATTCAGAGTAGTTGATCATCATATTATCAAGAAGCTTTGTTGCTTCACCAAGAGTGATGGACATAAAGGTACCTCCAGCAGCTGAATCCAATAAATTCCGTGAAGAAAAATTTAGTCCTGCATAGAAGGTTTGGATGATCATCTAAGTAGTCGAGTCCATGGGTTGGGCAATTTTTAACCGAGAGATTTCATTCTTTCCCAAGCTTGAGCAACATGTTCAGTATCTAATTGTTTAAAATTCATTATGCTACTCCTCAAAGATATAATTTTAGCAGGGGGATAATATCTACCAATAAAAGCATCCTTGCATTTAGTCCATGAATCAATACTATTCTTAGGCAGAGATAGCAACCAATCTTTAGCTCTTCCTCTTAATGAGAAAGGGAACAATTTTAGTTTAATAATATCACCATCTACATCTTTATATTTTTGCATTTCGCATAGTTCAACAAAATTATTAAGATGGGCAGCAGCATCATCAGAACTAATTCCGAGAAAATTGATCTTTCATAACAAGATTCGATAAAGCGAGGTTTAATTTCAAAGAATTCTGCTGTAGTAGCGAGGTGGAGCAATAGGTGTGCATAAGAAATCATTATTATTTGTGGTTGTGAAGTCACACAACTTAGTATTTTCAGGGGTAGCCATTTTAGCAATAGTAAATAAAGCAAACTAGATAAAGTAAATGCAAGTAAACTAATTTTTTTGTGTTTTCGATATAGCAAACAAGATAGCAAATAAAGTAAAACTAGCAACTAATTTTTTTGTATTTTGATTTAGTGCAGCAAACAAAGTAGTAAATAAAATAAAGCAAGACAAAAACAAAGTAAAAAGATTGAGAAGTGGAGACTCCCCTTGCAGCGTGTCTTGATCTCCCCGGCAACGGCGCCAGAAAATATGCTTGATGGCGTGTATTTCACACGTTCGTTGGGCAACCCCAAGAGGAAGGTATGATGAGCACAGCAGCAAGTTTTCCCTCGGAAAGAAACCAAGGTTTATCGAACCAGGAGGAGCCAAGAAGCACGTTGAAGGTTGATGGCGGCGGGATGTAGTGCGGCGCAACACCGGAGATTCCGGCGCCAACGTGGAACCTGCACAACACAACCAAAGTACTTTGCCCCAACGAAACAGGTGAGGTTGTCAATCTCACCGGCTTGCTGTAACAAAGGATTAACCGTATTGTGTGGAAGATGATTGTTTGCAGAGAAAACAGTAAAAACAAGTATTGCAGTAGATTGTATTTCGGTAAAGAGAATTGGACCGGGGTCCACGGTTCACTAGAGGTGTCTCTCCCATAAGACGAACAGCATGTTGGGTGAACAAATTACAGTTGGGCAATTGACAAATAAAGAGAGCATGACAATGCACATACATATCATGATGAGTATAGTGAGATTTAATTGGGCATTACGACAAAGTACATAGACCGCCATCCAAGCGCATCTATGCCTAAAAAGTCCACCTTCGGGTTATCATCCGAACCCCCTCCGGTATTAAGTTGCAAAGCAACGAGACAATTGCATTAAGTATGGTGCGTAATGTAATCAACAACTACATCCTTAGACATAGCATCAATGTTTTATCCCTAGTGGCAACAGCACAACACAACCTTAGAATTTTACATCACTTGTCCCGGTGTCAATGCGAGGCATGAACCCACTATCGAGCATAAGTACTCCCTCTTGGAGTTAAAAGCATCTACTTGGCCAGAGCATCTACTAGTAACGGAGAGTATGCAAGATCTTAAACAACACATAGCATAACTTTGATAATCAACATAACAAGTATTCTCTATTCATCGGATCCCAACAAACGCAACATATAGAATTACATATAGATGATCTTGATCATGATAGGCAGCTCACAAGATCCGACAATGATAGCACAATGGGGAGAAGACAACCATCTAGCTACTGCTATGGACCCATAGTCCGAGGGGTAGACTACTCACTCATCACTCCGGAGCGACCATGGCGGTGTAGAGTCCTCCGGGAGATGATTCCCCTCTCCGGCGAGGGTGCCGGAGGCGATCTCCGAGGATCCCCGAGATGGGATCGGCGGTGACGGCGTCTCGGAAGGTTTTCCGTATCGTGGCTCTCGGTGCTGGGGGTTTCGTCACGGAGGCTTTAAGTAGGCGGAAGGGTAGGTCGAGAGGCGGCACGAGGGGCCAAACCACGGGCCGGCGCGGCCGAGGGTGGGGCCGCGCCGCCCTAGGGTTTGGCCACCCTGTGGCCCCTCTTCGTCTCGTCTTCGGTCTTCGGAAGCTTCGTGTAAAAATAGGCCTCCGGGCTTTTATTTCGTCCAATTCCGAGAATATTTCTTTACTAGGATTTCTGAAACCAAAAACAGCAGAAAACGACAAGCGGCACTTCGGCATCTTGTTAATAGGTTAGTTCCAGAAAATGCACGAATATGACATAAAGTGTGCATAAAACATGTAGATAACATCAATAATGTGGCATGGAACACAAGAAATTATCGATACGTTGGAGACGTATCACATTTGTACTTCAAAAGAATAACTTTTGAAGAACATGTTAAATAAGAATATGAACTACTGTACATAGGAGCTATGCCTTCTAGGGTTTACTATTGGATTCATTTAGTTTTCTAATAGGGACTAGTTGGGTTCTTAAGTTGAATTGGTTCTATATACAACAAGTATTGGCAGGTTTATTACTATGGTTGATTATGGTATCATATCAAAGGATGAGGGTCAAGATGATTCTATAAATTAGCTATTAGGGTTTACTATGGTCTCACAATTGCTTTACTAAGTAATCTCTAATGGTTTCTAAGCTAAGTGGTTTATCATTTCCTAAGTAGGGTTTAGTGGAATAGGAGCATGTGATGTGAATTGTTACACATGGTTGGTACTAGGGTTCATCATTATGGTTCTACTAGGGTTTGATGATTGAAGTTGATCCTAATGGTGTGGTATAATGGATTGGTGATCAATGGAACTACTCTAATTAACAAGCTAGGGTTTATAATTAAGTGTTAGTAGTGGATCATACAAGTGTTAACTAAAAATAAACGCATGAGATGATGGTCTCCTGTGAATTGTACCTAGTTTTATTTTAGTGGATCATGAGTATGCACTCATTGGTTGTTTATTACTAGGGTTCTATAGGTATAGATGAAGCTTATATGATTACATGAGCTAAACCCCTAGGGTTTTAGGATTGCAACTATTTAGGATGAACACATAAAATAATGGAATCCAGTTTCTAACTTAGAATAAAACTAAGGTTTCTAAATTATGATCCAATTCTTAAAGTAATACTTGGTACTAGAACTAATGTGATTAAGTACTTGAAATAGAGTTATTAATAATTTTAACATGCTATTAATTTTTAGATTGTTTAAGAATTAAAATAATTACTAGTTAGGGTTTAATTAGAAATCAGGGTTTCCTAATTATTGTTAGGTTTTAAAGTATTTAACTTGTTAACTTAAGAATGTTTAAGTAAATAATTGTTGAGTGATGTCTACGGGTGCTTCTATTCTTGTAGACAGTGTTGGGCCTCCAAGAGCAGAGGTTTGTAGAACAGCAGCAAGTTTCCCTTAAGTGGATCAGCCAAGGTTTATCGAACTCAGGGAGGAAGAGGTCAAAGATATCCCTCTCATGCAACCCTGCAACCACAAAGCAAGAAGTCTCTTGTGTCCCCAACACACCTAATAGGTGCACTAGTTCGGCGAAGAGATAGTGAAATACGAGGTGGTATGAATAAATATAAGCAGTAGCAACGGCACCGAGAAAAGTGCTTTGCCCGGAGCTGGCGTGTGGTTGATGGTTGTAATATTGTGGACAGTAGAGATGCAGCAAAACAGTAAACAAGCAGCGATAGCAGTATTTAGGAACAAGGCCTAGGGATCATACTTTCACTAGTGGACACTCTCAATCATTGATCACATAACAGAATAAATAGATAAATGCTAGACTCTACACCCTCTTGTTGGATGATGAACACCACTAAGCGTGTAGGATTACACGAACCCTCAATGCCGGAGTTAACAAGCTCCACAATATTCAATGTTCATGTTTAAATAACCTTAGAGTGCATGACAGATCAACATAACCAAACCAAGTACTAACATAGCATGCACCTTGTCACCTTCACACTACGAAAGGAGGAATAGATCACATCAATACTATCATAGCAATAGTTAACTTCATAATCTACAAGAGATCACAATCATAGCCTACGCCAAGTACTACACGATGCACACACTTGTCACCATTACACCGTCGGGAGGAATAAACTACTTTAATAACATCACTAGAGTAGCACACAAATATATTGTGATACAAAACACATTGCAATCATAAAGAGATATAAATAAGCACTTCACTATGCCATTCATAACGGTGAATAAGTATTACGTGAAATATAGCCTAAGAGACCCACACGGTGCACACACTGTCACCTTTACACACGTGGGACAAGGAGTCTCCGGAGATCACATAAGTAAAATCCACTTGACTAGCATAATGACATCTAGATTACAAGCATCATTATATGAATCTCAATCATGTAAGGCAGCTCATGAGATTACTGTATTGAAGCACATAGGAGAGAGATTAACCACATAGCTACCGGTACAGCCCCGAGCCTCGATGGAGAACTACTCCCTCCTCATGGGAGACAGCAGCGTTGATGGAGATGGCGGTGGTGTGCCGGCGGCGTGCCGGAACAGAGACTCCTGTCCCCCAGATCTTGGCTTCGCGATGGCGGCGGCTCTGGAAGGTTTCTCGTACCGTGGCTTTTCCATATCGATGTTTTAGGTCAGGCACCTTTATATAGGCGAAGAGGCGGAGTCGGAGGGTCGACGAGGCGGTGACACACTAGGAGGGCGCGGCCAAGGCCTGGGTCGCGCCACCCTGGCGTCTGGTGGCACAGTGGCCTGATACGTCTCCAACGTATCGATAATTTCTTATGTTCCATGCCATATTATTGATGATACCTACATGTTTTATGCACACTTTATGTCATATTCGTGCATTTTCTGGAACTAACCTATTAACAAGATGCCGAAGAGCCGATTCTTTGTTTCTACGCTGTTTTTGGTTTCAGAAATCCTAGTAACGAAATATTCTCGGAATTGGACGAAATCAATGCCCGGGGTCCTATTTTGCCACGAAGCTTCCGGAAGACCGAAAGGGATACGAAGTGGGGCGACGAGGCGCCGCCACCATAGGGCCGCGCGGCCGGAGGGGGCCGCGCCGCCTATGGTGTGGGCCCCTCGCCGGCCCTCCGACTCTGCCCTTCCGCCTACTTATAGCCTCGGTCGCGAAAACCCCAAAACGAAGAACCACGATGCGGAAAACCTTGCGAGACGTCGCCGCCGCCGGTGTCTACAAAGTTCTG
>NC_061509.1:138178928-138196817 GCF_022539505.1 Lolium rigidum | reverse complement strand
TGAAATTTGGGGTGTTACACCAAGTCAGTAGAAATTCGGTCAGATTTGAACTACGGGTACATGATCTAATGCTCATGATTTTTCGGAAAAATCATTTTTAGGTTCACGATATGATATTTCATCAGAAATCCACTATAAGCTTAGCGAGGCTTATCCCCGAGATAAGAATCTTCATGCTTGTCGTTTTGACCATAGTTTGAAACGGGCATAAGAAATTCAAAAAGGATCAAAACAAAGAAAAGCCTTTGCATGGTGTCATATTATGTGACATAGTTGAAAGAAAAAATATCAATCTTGGAATATTTTAAATATCTCAAAAAAACCTTCTCAGAAATGAGCTATCATGTTCGATCTTTCATGGTTTTCAGGCCGAACGACCAATGTTATGGTAAGATTCATGGCATAGTTTGTGATAATATGCCAATATTGTGCACACATGTGCATCTTGGGATGGCGAACAATGTTGCAGGAGGAAGATTTCCTTTTCGTCGCACCAAAAAGTTATTTTTCATTTCCCGAGTCCCAAAAATGGGGTGTTTTGTGGAGCGGCCACCAAATGAAAGTTTAACAATGGTACCACCTCATTTTCCAAAAATACTAGACCGCCTTACATACACAATTTTTCAACCGGGGTATATAAAACATTTCCTTCCACCCCTCGTGAAAAAAGACAAATTATTTCCAAGTCAGGAGGAAGTCTGTCAGATTTGAACTACATGTACATGATCTAATGCTCATGATTTTTCGGAAAAATCATTTTTAGGTTCGCAATATGTTATTTCATTAGAGATCCACTGCAAGTTTATCGAGGCTCATCCCCGAGCTAAGAATCTTCATGCCTGCCGTTTTGAGCATAGTTTGAAATGGGCATAAGAAATTCAAAAACGATCAAAACAATGAAAAACCATCGCATGGTGTCAAATTATGTGACATAGTTGAAATGAAAATTATCAAACTTGGAATATTACAAATGTCTCAAAAAAATATTCTTAGAAATGAGCTACCATGTTCGATGTTTTATGGCTTTCAGGCTGAATGACCAATGTTATGGCTATATTCGTATCATAGTTTGTGATAATGTTTCCATATTGTGCACACATGGCATATTGACATGATGCAGGAGGAGAATTTCTTTTTAGTCGCACCAAAAAGCTATTTTCCATTTTTCGAGTCTCAAAAATGGGGTGTTTTGTGAAGCGACCACCAAATGAAAGTTTTACAATGGTACCACCCCATTTTTATAAAATACTAGACCACCTTACATGCACAATTTCCCAACCGGGGTATCTTAAACATTTTTGTCCACCCCTCGTAAAACAAATAAATTCCTGCCAAATTGGTAAGAAGTCGGCCAGATTTGAACTACAGATACATGATCTAATGCTCATGATTTTTTGTGAAAATCATTTTAAGGTTCAAAATATGATATAAATGTCATATTTGAATTCCTCTCATTTTTCTAATTGATTTAGACATATTATTTGTCAAATTCCGATTTACAGATTTATAGATATTAATTATTCTATATTAAATAGAAAAGGACAAAAAAGAACATCATTTTATTGTCATTTGAATTCAAGATTAATATTACTTATTCATTTTACATAAAGAATTGTTTGGAATTCAAAAAGATAAAGAGGTGCAACAAAGGAGTAGGGATTAATAGGATTGATATGGTTAGTATTATCAACAAAGTGTCATTTCTTTCATGGAAGTTCGTTTGAAAGGAATAGAGAAGTTAAGTGGGTTGGAGTAGTGTGAGGATGGGTGACTGACCAAGAAGTTTGACCACAAGTGCAATGTGACCTAGTATTAAGTATAGTTGGAGTCAAAATGGTCCATGTGAGATACAAATAAAATAAAAAAATCTGTGCCAGAATTGCCAAATGGCTGTTAGTTCTATGTCGACGTCTTTGCCGTCGGCACAGCAACCTGTGCCGACGAGATGAGTATGTGCATACATCATAGGGTTGTGCCGACGACATGACGGCCATCAGCACCTTGACTTATTCCCGTAGAGCAATCTTTAGGAAATACATTTATCGTGCGAATGATTATTTCGGATCCTGAAGATAATTTCTTACCATTATTTTCTAAAGTTTGGGGGAATGGGGTCCATGTGGCATCTGACTCAACCTGTCACCTGGGATGACTGTGCACTAACGAGGTTCAACTAAAGTTCCAGTGACGAAAAAGTCTCACAGCTTGATAAGCACCCCTCATTGGTCAATGCTCATTGCCTCATAAGGGTCACATGTGGTAATCACGTCTGCACCATCATCTTCACTCATTTGTCAGCGGAAAATGCCGCCGCCGATGACCCGTTAAACAAGAAAACAGCACCGGGTCGCAGCTTGCCCGACGAGAGACGAGACAGATCGAGCGCGCGCGCGCCTTCCAGCTTCTTTCTTCCCTGCTTCATCCATGATGTCAACGTCACTGGCTCACTGCCCTCCTCGCTCGAACACCCCATCCCTCTGCATATATATACGGCGTCGTGCGCACCTTGAGCCTGCTCGCTCACCCAGTACCGCACGGAACAAATTAACCACCGATCCCGCCCAGCAGAAGATACCTACCAGGACACCGCTGCCATGGACTCGTCGTCAGCACAGGAGGTCGCGCCGGCGGTCTCCGCGCCCGCTGCGCCGGACATGGCAGTCAGCGGCATACTCGCCGCGTCGACCATCTCCATCCTGTTCGTAATCTTCGTCCTCGCGATCTTCTTCTTCCAGTACTGCATCAACAACGGCGTCCGCACGTTGCCCAGCGGCGGCGTGTTGGCGCCAGCTTCGGGGGCCAGGGACAAGGGCGTCGACCCTGAGCTGCTGCGGTCGCTGCCGGTGAGGGTGTACCGCGTAGCGGCATCGAAGGGCTCCGCCGCGGAGGACGTCGGGGTAGAGTGCGCGGTGTGCCTGTCCGAGCTGCAGGACGGGGAGGTGGCGAGATTCTTGCCCCCGTGCGGCCACGGGTTCCACGCCCAGTGCGTCGATAAGTGGCTGGCATCCCACTTCACCTGCCCGCTCTGCCGGGTCACCGTCGCCAAGCCGGACGCGTCGCTGCAGGCGCTTACATCGACGGGTCTTCCGCATGTACAGCCGGAGCCGGCGAACTACGCCGCGAACCTACCAGCCAGTGTACTGCACGGGGTTTCAGACCAGGCGACGCTCACCGCGGTGACCGTGACCTCTGACGGAGGCCTCCAGAGACCTTCCGCCCTGGCCTCGGCTGCGGTGCTGGTGATCGATATTCCGGAGTCAAGGGCGGTGGCGACACCGCGCGATGCGGTCAAGACGCCGGGCTCGGCAAGGCTGAGTTCGCTCAAGAGGCTGTGGAGCTTCGGGAGGCAAGGGCCGACTCCGTCCAGTTCCTGGGGCACCGGCAGCGGATCAACAGGCGCCGAGCAGGTTATTAACATCGCCTGCACAACCGAGAGCTCAGCTGTAGTGTATGAGCCGGAATTCCCAGCTCTGTACATATACACTTAGGATACATAGTCACATAGGCATTCTTTTGTAGAGAATAGCAACGAACGTATGATGTTCTTCGAGCGAAAATACACGAAAATGGCCATTTTCTAAAACTTCTGCAGAGAATGTACTGATCTGAACTTTTTTTTTCGGTCATCTTTTTCAAGTTGCCCAGGGTCCGTGCTAGATAGCATGACGTATTGGGCTGGGTGACATGTTATGTTAGATAGCATTACGGCCTAGCTTAAGACGTCGACGTGGAAGTTCCAGGAATGGGGGGATGAAGAGCAGCCCGAGGCAGAGGCTCAAGGAGTACTGCATACTCTACTCCGTCTACTTCGCCAATAATCCATCACACAAAGTGGATATATTTTAGCGCCATTTTAGGATGAATTGGAAGCTGTTTTTGGACATTGTGATTGCTGTTTAACTGTAGAACCCTTGGTTCCAGTGCAAGAAAGATTGTACAATCACAATTAGATTTTCCTCGCTTCAGAAGTGCACAACTGCTCTTATGCTCTTAGGATGCTCGCGTATAGAGCTCCTACTGATACACAAGATGAGTACATACGTATGTCGGAGTCCACTGCCCAGGAAAGCATGTATAGGTTTGCAGGGCAGTAATGGTAGTGTTTAGGAAACTATACTTGTGATCACCCACTGGTGAAGACACTGCTCGAATAAGGGCACGTAATGAAGCAAGAGGATTCTCTGGGATGCTAGGAAGTATCAACTGCATGCATCGAGAGTGGAAGAACTATCCATTTGCTTGGCAAGGAATGTACAAAGGGCACAAAGAAGGTTGCAGTGTGATACTAGAGGCAGTGGCAGATGGAGAACTATGGATTTGGCATGCTTTCTTCAGTATGACTGGATCTCACAATGATATCAATGTGTTGTAGTGCCCCCACGTGTTTTCCAAGCTTGTTGAAGGGCAGTATACTCTCGTGAAATATGAGATCAATGGCCATGAGTACAAGAAGGGATACTACTTGGCAGATAGGATCTATCTAAAATAGGCAACATTTGTGAAGGCAATCTCATGGCTTACTCCGGGAAAGCGAGCTAATTTTTCTCAGCATCAGGAGACTTGAAGGAAGGACGTCGAGCGGGCATTTGGTGTGCTGCAACTCGATTTGCTGTTGTTCGGTGCCCATCTCTTACCTGGTCGAAAGATCAGATGACAGATGTGATGACTGGTTGTGTGATCTTGCACAATATGATCATCGAGAGTGAGAGGGAGCATCAAGTTCATGACACAGAACCATGTCACCGACAGGGTCCTCTTGCGCAGGTAGATCACCAGGTGCCGACTGCTTTTGCTCTCTTCCTCGCCATGCGTCAGGAAATCTGAGACACAACGATTCATTACCAACTTCAAGAGGATATGGTGGATTATTTGTGGATGATCAAAGGAGGAGCCTAGTTGTACGTATTGGTTTCCTTGTTAAAACTATTTTTTTCGCGTATGTATTGGTCTGTGTAGGCGGGAACGATGTATTCAAATATGCCCATTTTGCGGCGCCGTATGGGAGCCGCTGGTAGAAAACACCCCCCCCCCCACATTCGGCAGGGTCTTTGCTGGACGCCGAATGTGAGGATGACTGGAAATGATCTTATACTATATTGCATGAGGGCCAGTCCAACGATGTTTATGTGTAGTTCGTATGCATAGTGTACATACAAAAATCTAAAATACACAATTAAAGTGGCACTTCATTAATTCATTAAGAGATTATATATATCTCGCAGGAAGATTAAGGACTAGAGTGATAAACTCACACTTCGAAGCATCTGAACCTAGTTTTATCTTAGTTGGCCTCTTTTTGAGTTGGTGTTGTTACTATGTCTTATTTTAATGTATATAAATAAATAGAAAATTCACCTCAACTCACTGGTGGTGGTCATGACAGGCTAGCGTGTTTTTGTTATGGAGAGGGCGTAGAAAATAGGGATACATGCATGCATGAAATTCAAACAGCTATCAAAAATCCCTTCCCTTCTTAGCATGGAGTCTTTATATGAGTATGTAATAATGTTGGGATGACAATATAAAAGCCAAAATTCAAAATCGTAAGCGTCACACTTTCATTAGTTACCTAGTTTTAGGACTAAATTGGAAAAACACTCACTTTGAAGCGATTAAACCAACATTTTTCACAACTTGACCTCCTTTTGAGTTGGTATTGTTACTATGACTTAGTTTGACATAAACAAATAGGGAAGTCACAAAACTTTTAGCACTTCAGAGGAAAGCATGTGTGCTTTGTTCCGGCCAACCGATGGGGAGGGGTGTATAAATTAATAAGCTAGCTACGGGGACACATATGCATGAATTCATGACAAAACCTTCGGGAAACAATTATTGTTGGCATGAAGTCCTTGTATGTAAATATTAAAATAAAATACATCACCTTCCAGGTGACAATTCATTCATAAACTTGGCTATCATGTGTGGAGATTTATGAGTAAAGTGGAAAACTTCTATTTTAAAGAGGTTTAAGGACCAACTTTTGTCATCAACAACATTTAAATTTTGTTTAGAAATTTTCTTATCCTGTTTACACAAAGCTAATGTTAGCAAAACATGACTCCATATGCAGAAGAAAATTAGCTTTTTATATGTTCATATGTTCTTAATTTTTTTTTCTTATTGAACACTTCTAGAAAATGGTAAAGCATTTTTTAAAACACTTGTCTTTTATCGACCTAGCTGTGCCTAACTATGCTGAGCGACGGTGATCTTGAAAGGGATCGGATAAGTAAATGATATTTGGTTATTACTTTATCTCGACCCCACATGTCATTGTCCACGGGTCCAATTAATACCGCCCGCTCCCCTTAACCCTCTCTTCACACCTCTAGATAACCATGTTGGTGTGACAAGAAGCTTCTAAGTACATTGCAGCCCCACACGCATAAGACAACATTAGTGATGTGTTTGGTCCCGTCCGTCATTACTAATTTCCATATAGATACATGCCTCCTAGCGGGTCATTTCTGCGCTTTCGTGCCCAAATCCATCCCCGCTTTCATCAAACCCCAACAATGTTCCCTCCGGTCCTCTAGTGCATCTGCACTCCCGCGCCACTGCCTCCACAAACCCGCGACACCACCCTTCCCATTAACGTACTTCAGACTCGTACACTCGGCCAACGTACTAAAGGCGCGCATAAAACTCTAGCTCTGGCCACATAGTGGACTGGACAACGATAATACAGGTGAGTTCCTCCTTCTATCCACATCCATATCTCCTCTCCCTTTCTGGGGTTAATAATCCTTTAGTTCCTCTATCTTTCGCTTGGCGTCCATGCGCACAAACCATAGTCCAGAAATCCCGTATAAACCTTAACTCACAAATCTTGTATAAACCCTAATCCCAAATCCCCGGTAAACCATAAATCTACCATGCAACTCATTTGTAACTTATTAATATTTATCTAGTGTATGTTTGATTGCTACTCACGAGATCATACTCCCCACATCTCCTATAAATCCTAAATCCATCGTAGGATTAGGTCATAGCATATTTGTTGTTGAGTTGTACTGTTGATTGATGAATCTATATGTTTTATCTTAGTACATAACCATGTTTAGTGGTACTACTATATCGATGATCGTGTACTTCATGTACTGCTACTTTTGTTGAGTTCATATGGCACGATCAGTTTTGACCACTGGTTAAATAATACCACATTTGTGGACTCAGATTCCCAAATTTTATAGAGCAAAGCCACAACCCCTGAGTTGTATTACCCATCTGCACTACATCAGTCAATCATGATTGTTGATTCCCAGTCAAACAATAAAGTCACCACTACATACTTGTGACTTCTTTCCGTACAGTTTGTGGATCTAAGTTGGCAATAATATGACCAACTTGTATGAGGCAAACCTCAATTCCATGTTTTAGTTTTAGTACAAAAGCATGTTTACTTGTACTATTATGTAATATCCTAGGTTTAGAGGCTATAAAATGAGAGAACACCAAAGTGCGCATTGCATTCATGCATAGAAAATCCGGGGAATTTTCGCGCTTCAAATAAAACTGACCACAGTAACTGAAGTTTCACTTGACTTGCTGGAATTGAAGTAGATCATCAAGTCAAGCGCTATAAACTTCACTGTGACCTTTGATAAAACCTTGTTTTGGGTAGAGATGATTTGATCTATGGGCTAGATCAAATAGAAGTAGATTTACAACAAACAACACCTGAAGTAAGGACCAACTACAAGATCTTATAAAAGGATCTCAACATGCCATTCCTTACAACAAAACATGAATAATTATTCACTCCTAAATCAAAGAACACAATTAATTAAGACACTATTATATACTTATCTTATCCATGTCTTCTACTAAATAAATGTTCCTACCATGAGTCACATGGTATAACTTTTCAATTACAATACTTGAACCAAGTCAAGAACACTCATATTCATTCTTCATTAACTTTTGATCATTTCAACCTTGTTTCCAAACTCATTTCCATTAATCCTTAAAGAAAGGAGAGCATCATTCATATGCTTATATTATGCATTCAATAGAACCTAGCTTAATATTTAAACCTTATCCAAGTGAGGTAATTGTTGATACTAACCAATGTTATAATAAATATAAGTCAAGTACTAAACTATAATTGACTTAGTAAGAAACTATTCTTTAGTAATTATAGAAAGGCAAGTGTGGTGATCATTACAACTTGGTAATGATCATAAACCCTAGAGAAACTCTACCTATTCAGAAGAGCTCAACCTAAAGAGGTATACCGAAGTGTATGGACTAATACTTGATCTTGGAGAGAGAATCATAATTCACTAATGAATAATTATGAGGTCAATACTTTGATCATTACAAATTGGGTGATGATCATAAACCCTAAGAATCTAAGTGAGTGTGTTGAGAGAAGTATTAAAGAAGAGAGACTAGTGAGGAATAAGTGGATCATGTTCAATGCATGATCTTACTTTATAAATTGAGCTGATAAGTTAAACCTATATATGTGATGTATAGATCCCATTCTTCTCATGAAATAATAAGTAACTCATTAGTAGTTAACCAAACCAATACTCATGCCTTATGTAGAGTAGTTATGATATTAGTTTTAAACCCTGCTTATCCAAACACTTGAGACAAACCTAGCATTGCCTTGATACAATAATTCTACCTAAGTGACGAGGATAAACCTAGCCACTAAAACATGATCAAGCTTATGCTCATACCTAATCTTAGTGGTGTATCACATTGGTGATCACTACTTAAACCCTAGACCATATTTGAATTCCAATCCAAGTATCACTTTGGATGATAAGTAAAACCCTGCCATGCCTCATGCCTATTTAAACTTCAACTAGTGAAGCATTACCCAAAAACCCTAAACCCTTTCATATGGGCTCCACCCCACATAGAATATTATGCCCTACCTTGTGTATCATGGATCACAAGGATACAACCAAGCCTTGCATACCTAATGACTTAATGTCATTTGGGTGAGTAGAAGGAAACCAATATCCTATTCTACTTGGCAATTCAAATACTTTGCCTAAGTGAACCAAATAAATAGTATTTTATAAAATGGTATCACCTCAACAAAAGAGTTAATCATGATGGGTTTAGGATTCATTTTAAATAATTCAAGCAAGAGTTCTCTAAGCAAGATTATTTAACATAGAGTAAATCCAACCATTTTCTTGAACCATTGAAAACAATTCATCACATAAAATCATGAACCATTCCATTCTCAACACCATTTAATTTAAACTCTAACTATAATATAAAATACATGGGAACAATAAATGTTGTTAAGTAATAACAAAACTTAATGACATGTTTACCAAGCGGTTATCAATTTTAAATCATTCAAAATAGGTTTGGTTTCTAAATAAAAATTAATTGAGACAAACATTTAATCCATATCCATTTGAAATTAGAATACCTCTCACAACAACACAAATTTAATCAAAGACTAAATACTTGTTTGAATTAAACAACTATGCAATATGTATTTCTATTAAATTCTATGAAGAATCAAAATTGGCAAAACCCGCAGAACAAAATAGAAGTCAGAATTGAATTCAAATAATAAACTAGAAAACAGAAAATAAAAAAACAGAAAATGAAAAGAAATATATATATATATATAGAGAGAAGCTCACCTGGTGGACCGTCGCAGCCCAGCACCACACCAGCCGAAGCAGACCAACGCAGCCCAGACGCGGCCCAGCCCAAAGCCACTTACCGTTTTGGTCGCTTTAAAAATCGTGCAAGGGAAAAACGACGTCGTCGTCTTCTTCTCCGAGGCCGACACCGCGGCAGCGCCAGTAGACGCCGTTCTCGTCGACGATAAGGACGCCCCGGACGCGTAGAAGCTTCCAGAACCCCTCCCTATGTCTCTCGCATCCGATTCTATCCGCGGGAGAGAAAAGATCTTCGCCAGACCACCTTCCAGAGACCGCCACCTCTCGGCCATCATCGTCGCTGTGTCGCAGCCTCCGTGCTCCCCTCGGCCTATAAATAGGGGTGAAAGCACCGCCGAGCACTTCTTGATCTCATCCACCCCTCCGGATCTTCCCTATCCCTCTATATCTCTCAATTCCATTTGCGCCAGTTCGCCGGAGTCGAGGAAGAACGCGGTGGTACAGGCCACCCCAGCCTCAGCCGCGTGGTCGAGGAGAAGAGCCGTGTCTCTAGGAGCATCCTCGTGGAAGGAATCAAGAAGAGGAGATCTCAATCGCCGCCAATCGACCGTTCCCTTTGATCGGCATCTCGCAGAAAATTGAAGATTGTCGTCGTCCTCGTCTCCGGCAGGCTCCGTCGAGCATCTGGGAAGCATCAAGGTGAGCAGGCGCGTCGAATGAGCTACTTCTTGCTTCCTAGAGTGCATCCTAGCGTTAGTTCATAAGTAGGCCGGACTGCGCCGCCGCAGATGAGCTCACCGGCGATGCTCCGGTGACCTTAAAGTGGTGGCGTTGATGCTCACTTGCTCAGCGTCGAGTCCTGGTTCTAACGCACTGAAAAGCAACGTCTCTGGTGCCCTGTAGCCTCATCGTCGTCGCTCGTCGGCGCTCTCTCCGGCGAGATGACGTGGATATGGGGCCCTGCAGCACTTTTGACTTGGTCAAGCCCTCGTGGCTGCTGACCTGGCCTCTGGCCCACTAGTCAGTCACTGGAGTAGTACTAGGCCGGGTATACTTAGTATTTCTCTTTGATTTCAAATTCCAGTAAATTGCTGAGACTTTGCAAAATTCTAGAATTTCATATCAACTTAGAAAATTATGAATAATATATCAAAATGTTCACAAAAATAAACTCTATTTAAATAAAATATAAAACAAAAATGTGTGTCAAAATAAAAATTCATTTATTTTTAACTTCTTTAATTATGCCTTTTCATTTATTTAAAATGCAAATTGAATTCAATAAATAATTAAGTTCCAAACTTAAATTTTAACTATTCGAGTAACTAAGTAAAATGTTAAGATTAATTTTATTTACCATATTTGCATTAATTTAATTATTAGTGGTAATTCATAAACCCTAATTTGCAAATTACTATTTTTTATTTTCTTTAAATAGTAATAACTCAAGAAAATAGTAAAAGCCAATATCATTTTGGTAGCTCAATGATACGTCTCAAACGTATCTATAATTTCTTATGTTCCATACTTGTTTTATGACAATACATACATGTTTTATACACACTTTACATCGGTTTGATGCATTTTCCGGAACTAACCTATTGACGAGATGCCGAAGTGCCAGTTGCTGTTTTCTGCTATTTTTGGTTTCAGAAATCCTAGAAAGGAAATATTCTCGGAATCGGACGAAATCAACGCCCAGCATCTTAGGATCACGCGAAGCTTCCAGAACACCCGAGAGAGGCCAGAGGGGGGCCATCATGGCGTGTAATTCACACGTTCGTTGGGAACCCCAAGAGGAAGGCATGATGCGCACAGCAGCAAGTTTTCCCTCAGAAAGAAACCAAGGTTTATCGAACTAGGAGGAGCCAAGAAGACGTTGAAGGTTGATGGCGGCGGGATGTAGTGCGGCGCAACACCGGAGATTCGGCGCCAACGTGGAACCTGCACAACACAACCAAAGTACTTTGCCCCAACGAAACAGTGAGGTTGTCAATCTCACCGGCTTGCTGTAACAAAGGATTAACCGTATTGTGTGGAAGATGATTGTTTGCAAGAAAACAGTAAAGAACAAGTATTATAGCAGATTTGTATTTCAATATAAAAGAATGGACCGGGGTCCACAGTTCACTAGAGGTGTCTCTCCCATAAGATAAAAGCATGTTGGGTGAACAAATTACAGTCGGTCAATTGACAAATAGAGAGGGCATAACAATGCACATACATGTCATGATAAGTACAGTGAGATTTAATTGGGCATTACGACAAAGTACATAGACCGCCATCCAACTGCATCTATGCCTAAAAAGTCCACCGTCAGGTTATCATCCGAACCCCTTCCAGTATTAAGTTGCAAAGCAACAGACAATTGCATTAAGTATGGTGCGTAATCTAATCAATAACTACATCCTCGGAAATAGCATCAATGTTTTATCCCTAGTGGCAACAGCACAACACAACCTTATGGGTTTCTGTCACTCCCCCAGATATCAATGTAGGCATGAACCCACTATCGAGTATAAATACTCCCTCTTGGAGTTACTAGCATCAACTTGGCCAGAGCCTCTACTAATAACGGAGAGCATGGAAGATCATAAACAACACATAGGTAATAACTTGATAATTAACATAACATGGTATTCTCTATCCATCGGATCCCGACAAACACAACATATAGCATTACAGATAGATGATCTTGATCATGTTAGGCAGCTCACAAGATCCAACAATGAAGCACAATGAGGAGAAGACAACCATCTAGCTACTGCTATGGACCCATACTCCAGGGGTGAACTACTCACTCATCACTCCGGAGGTGACCATGGCGGTGTAGAGTCCTCCGGGAGATGAATCCTCTCTCCGGCAGGGTGCCGGAGGAGATCTCCAGAATCCCCCGAGATGGGATTGGCGGCGGCGGCGTCTCAGTAAGGTTTTCCGTATCGTGGTTCTTCGTTTTGGGGTTTTCGCGACCGAGGCTATAAGTAGGCGGAAGGGCAGAGTCGGAGGGCTGACGAGGGGCCCACACCATAGGGCGACGCGGGCCCCCCTTTGGCCGCGCGGCCCTATGGTGGCGGCGCCTCGTCGCCCCACTTCGTATCCCTTTCGGTCTTCTGGAAGCTTCGTGGCAAAATAGGACCCTGGGCGTTGATTTCGTCTAATTCCGAGAATATTTCGTTACTAGGATTTACGAAACCAAAAACAACGAGAAAACAGACAACTAGCTCTTCGACATCTTGTTAATAGGTTAGTTCCGGAAAATGCACGAATATGACATAAAGTGTGCATAAAACATGTAGGTATCATCAATAATATGGCATGGAACATAAGAAATTATCGATACGTTGGAGACGTATCAGCATCCCCAAGCTTAGTTATGCTCGTCCCGAGCAGGTAAAACGATAACAAAGATAATTTCTGAAGTGACATGCCATCTTAACCTTGATCATACTATTTGTAAACATATGTAATGAATGCAGCGATCAAAACAATGGTAATGACATGAGTAAACAAGTGAATCATAAAGCAAAGACTTTTCATGAATAGTACTTCAAGACAAGCATCAATAAGTCTTGCATCGAGTTAACTCATAAAGCAATAAATCAAAGTAAAGGTATTGAAGCAACACAAAGGAAGATTAAGTTTCAGCGGTTGCTTTCAACTTATAACATGTATATCTCATGGATAATTGTCAACATAGAGTAATATAACAAGTGCAATATGCAAGTATGTAGGAATCAATGCACGAGTTCACACAAGTGTTTGCTTCTTGAGGTGGAGAGAAATAGGTGAACTGACTCAACATAAAAGTAAATAGAATGGTCCTTCAAAGAGGAAAGCATCGATTGCTATATTTGTGCTAGAGCTTTTATTTTGAAAACATGAAACAATTTTGTCAACGGTAGTAATAAAGCATATGATTTATGTAAATTATATCTTACAAGTTGCAAGCCTCATGCATAGTATACTAATAGTGCCCGCACCTTGTCCTAATTAGCTTGGACTACCGGATCATCGCAATACACATGTTTTAACCAAGTGTCACAATGGGGTACCTCCATGCCGCTTCGTACAAAGGTCTAAGGAGAAAGCTCGCATTTTGGATTTCTCGCTTTTGATTATTCTCAACTTAGACATCCATACCGGGACAACATGGACAACGAGATAATGGACTCCTCTTTAATGCATAAGCATGTGGCAACAATTATTATTCTCATATGAGATTGAGGATATATGTCCAAAACTGAAACTTCCACCATGATTCATGGCTTAAGTTAGCGGCCCAATGTTCTTCTCTAACAATATGCATGCTCCAACCATTAAGGTGGTAGATCTCTCTTACTTCAGACAAGACGGACATGCATAGCAACTCACATGATATTCAACAAAGAATAGTTGATGGCGTCCCCGGAAGCATGGTTATCACACAACAAGCAACTTAATAAGAGATAAAGTGCATAAGTACATATTCAATACCACAATAGTTTTTAAGCTATTTGTCCCATGAGCTATATATTGCAAAGATGAATGATGGAATTTTAAAGGTAGCACTCAAGCAATTTACTTTGGAATGGCGGAGAAATACCATGTAGTAGGTAGATATGGTGGACACAAATGGCATAGTGGTTGGCTCAAGGATTTTGGATGCATGAGAAGTATTCCCTCTCGATACAAGGTTTAGGCTAGCAAGGTTATTTGAAACAAACACAAGGATGAACGGTGCAGCAAAATTCACATAAAAGACATATTGTAAACATTATAAGACTCTACACCGTCTTCCTTGTTGTTCAAAACTCAATACTAGATATTATCTAGACTCTAGAGAAACCAAATATGCAAACCAAATTAGCAAGCTCTAAGTGTTTCTTCATTAATGGGTGCAAAGTATATGATGCAAGAGCTTAAACATGAGCACAACAATTGCCAAGTATCAAATTATCCAAGACATTTTAGAGTTACTACATGTAGTATTTTCCAATTCCAACCATATAACAATTTAACGAAGAAGAAACTTCGCCATGAATATTATGAGTAGAGCCTAAGGACATACTTGTCCATATGCTACAGCGGAGCGTGTCTCTCTCCCACAAAGTGAATGCTAGGATCCATTTTATTCAAACAAAACAAAAACAAACCGACGCTCCAAGCAAAGTGCATAAGATGTGGCCGAATAAAAATATAGTTTCAGGGGAGGAACCTGATAATGTTGTCGATAAAGAAGGGGATGCCTTGGGCATCCCCAAGCTTAGACGCTTGAGTCTTCTTAGAATATGCAGGGGTGAACGACCGGGTCATCCCCAAGCTTAGAGCTTTCACTCTCCTCGATCATATTGTATCATACTCCTCTCTTGATCCTTGAAAACTTCCTCCACACCAAACTCGAAACAACTCATTAGAGGGTTAGTGCACAATAAAAATTAAGATTTTCAGAGGTGACACAATCATTCTTAACACTTCTGGACATTGCATAAAGCTACTGGACATTAATGGATCAAAGAAATTCATCCAACATAGCAAAAGAGGCAATGCGAAATAAAAGGCAGAATCTGTCAAAACAGAACAGTCCGTAAAGATGGATTTTATTAGGGCACCAGACTTGCTCAAATGAAAATGCCCAAATTGAATGAAAGTTGCGTACATATCTGAGGACCACTCACGTAAATTTGCATAATTTTCTGAGTTACCTACAGAGAATTAGACCCAGATTCGTGACCTAATCCAAATCTAGTATTTACTTTACTATCAAAGACTTTACTTGGCACAACAAAACATAAAACTAAGATAAGGAGAGGTTGCTACAGTAGTAAACAACTTCCAAGACTCAAATATAAAACAAAAATGCTGTAGTAAAAACATGGGTTGTCTTCCATAAGCGCTTTTCTTTAACGCCTTTCAGCTAGGCGCAGAAAGTGTAACTCAAGTAACATCAAGAGATGAAGCATCAACATCATAATTTGCTCTAATTATAGAATCAAAAGGTAACTTCATTCTCTTTCTAGGGAAGTGTTCCATACCTTTCTTGAGAGGAAATTGATATTTAATATTACCTTCCTTCATATCAATAGTAGCATCAACGGTTCAAGAAAAGGTCTTCCCAATATAATGGGGCAAGATGCATTGCATTCAATATCCAAGACAACAAAATCAACGGGGACAAGGTTATTGTTAACCATAATATGAACATTATCAATTCTCCCCAAAGGTTTCTTTTTAGCATTATCAGCAAGATTAACATCCAGATAACAGTTTTTCAATGGTGGCAAGTCAAGCATATCATAGACTTTCTTAGGCATAACAGAAATACTTGCACCAAGATCACATAAAGCATTACAATCAAAATCTTTGACCCTCATTTTAATGATGGGCTCCCAACCATCTTCTAGCTTTCTAGGAATAGAATTTTCAAGTTTTAGTTTCTCTTCTCTAGCTTTTATGAGAGCATTTGTAATATGTTTTGTGAAAGCCAAGTTTACAGCGCTAGCATTGGGACTCTTAGCAAGTTTTTGTAAGAACTTTATAACTTCAGAGATGTGGCAATCATCAAAATCTAAATCATTACAATTTAAAGCAATGGGATTATCATCCCCAAGGTTGGAAAAAATTTCAGTAGTTTTATCACAAGCAGTTTCAGCAGTTTTAGCAGTTTCAGGTAATTTTGCGCGCTTTGCACTAGGAGTAGAAACATTGCCAACACCAATTATTTTATCATTGATAGTAGGAGGTGCAGCAACATGTGAATCATTAGCATTGCTAGTGGTGGTAATAGTCCAAACTTTAGCTACATCACTCTTTTTAGCTAGTTTTTCATTTTCTTCTCTATCCCACCTAGCACGCAGTTCAGCCATTAATCTTATATTCTCATTAATTCTAACTTGGATGGCATTTGCTTTAGTAACAATTTTATTTTCAATATCCTCAGTTTAGCAGCCATTTTATTAATTAAAGAAGATTGTGACGCTGACATGTATGAGATTCGGTTTTCAAGCATTTGCAAGTTTAGTTTGCAACCCGTAAATCTCCATATTCAGATTTTCAAGTTGATTTCTATATTCTTCAACAAGGTAGATTGTTCATTCATAGTTTTAGTAAACAATTTATTTTGCTCATATTGTGATTGCATAAAGCTCTTGGTGGATCTTTCAATTTCTAACATCTTTTCCTCATTAGGTGAAACATATCTACCATAAGAGTTACCATTAGTAGAATATGGCCTAGAATTTTGAGCAACCAATGAAGCTAACGGAACATTATTAGGATCAACATTAGTCCTACCATTCACGAGCATAGACATAATAGCATGAATCTTATCACTCAAGGAAGAGGATTCTTCAACAGAATTTACCTTCTTACCTTGTGGAGCTCTTTCCGTGTGCCATTCAGAGTAATTAATCATCATATTATCAAGAAGCTTTGTAGCTTCACCAAGAGTGATGGACATAAAGGTACCTCCAGCAGCTGAATCCAATAAATTCCGCGAAGAAAAATTTAGTCCTGCATAGAAGGTTTGGATGATCATCCAAGTAGTCAGCCATGGGTTGGGCAATTTTTAACCAAAGATTTCATTCTTTCCCAAGCTTGAGCAACATGTTCATTATCCAATTGTTTAAAATTCATTATGCTACTCCTCAAAGATATAATTTTAGCAGGGGGATAATATCTACCAATAAAAGCATCCTTGCATTTAGTCCAGAGAATCAATACTATTCTTAGGCAGAGATAGCAACCAATCTTTAGCTCTTCCTCTTAATGAGAAAGGAAACAATTTTAATTTTATAATGTCACCATCTACATCTTTATACTTTTGCATTTCACACAGTTCAACAAAATTATTGAGATGGGCAGCAGCATCATCAGAACTAACACCAGAAAATTGCTCTCGCATAACAAGATTCAGTAAAGCGGGTTTAATTTCAAAGAATTCTGTCGTAGTAGCAGGTGGAGCAATAGGTGTGCATAAGAAATCATTATTATTTGTGCTAGTGAAGTCACACAACTTAGTATTTTCAGGGGTGGCCATTTTAGCAGTAGTAAATAAAACAAACTAGATAAAGTAAATGCAAGTAACTAATTTTTTTGTGTTTTTGATATAGAGTGCAAGACAGTTAAATAAAGTAAAGCTAGCAACTAATTTTTTTGTGTTTTTATATAATGCAGCAAACAAAGTAGTAAATAAAATAAAGCAAGACAAAAACAAAGTAAAGAGATTGAGAAGTGGAGACTCCCTTGCAGCGTGTCTTGATCTCCCCGGCAACGGCGCCGTAAAATGTGCTTGATGGCGTGTAAT
>NC_061509.1:138158121-138178828 GCF_022539505.1 Lolium rigidum | reverse complement strand
ATCAATAATGTGGCATGGAACATAAGAAATTATCGATACGTCTGGAGACGTATCAGCATCCCCAAGCTTAGTTCTGCTCGTCCCGAGCAGGTAAAACGATAACACGTGATAATTTCCGGAGTGACATGCCATCATAATCTTGATCATACTATTTGTAAAGCATATGTAGTGAATGCAGCGATCAAAACAATGTGTATGACATGAGTAAACAAGTGAATCATAAAGCAAAGACTTTTCATGAATAGCACTTCAAGACAAGCATCAATAAGTCTTGCATAAGAGTTAACTCATAAAGCAATAATTCAAAGTAAAGGTATTGAAGCAACACAAAAGAAGATTAAGTTTCAGCGGTTGCTTTCAACTTGTAACATGTATATCTCATGGATATTGTCAACATAGAGTAATATAATAAGTGCAATAAGCAAGTATGTAGGAATCAATGCACAGTTCACACAAGTGTTTGCTTCTTGAGGTGGAGAGAAATAGGTGAACTGACTCAACATTGAAAGTAAAAGAATGGTCCTCATAGAGGAAAAGCATCGATTGCTATATTTGTGCTAGAGCTTTGATTTTGAAAACATGAAACAATTTTTTCAACGGTAGTAATAAAGCATATGCATCATGTAAATTATATCTTATAAGTTGCAAGCCTCATGCATAGTGTACCAATAGTGCCCGCACCTTGTCCTAATTAGCTTGGACTACCTGGATTATCACCGCAATACATATGCTTTAAACAAGTTTCACAAAGGGGTACCTCTATGCCGCCTATACAAAGGTCTAAGGAGAAAGCTCGCATTTGGATTTCTCGCTTTTGATTATTCTCAACTTAGACATCCATACCGGGACAACATAGACAACAGATAATGGACTCCTCTTTGAATGCTTTAAGCATTTGACAACAATTAATTCTTTTCTCATTAGAGACTTGAGGATATTTGTCCAAAACTGAAACTTCCACCATGAATCATGGCTTTAGTTAGCGGCCCAATGTTCTTCTCTCACAATATGCATGCTCAAACCATTCAACTCAGTGTAGATCACCCTTACTTCAGACAAGACGAACATGCATAGCAACTCACATGAAATTCAACAATGAGTTGATGGCGTTCCCCAGTAAACATGGTTATCGCACAACAAGCAACTTAATAAGAGATAAAGTGCATAATTACATATTCAATACCACAATAGTTTTTAAGCTATTTGTCCCATGAGCTATATATTGCAAAGGTGAATGATGGAATTTTAAAGGTAGCACTCAAGCAATTTACTTTGGAATGGCGGGAAAATACCATGTAGTATAGGTAGGTATGGTGGACACAAATGGCATAGTGGTTGGCTCAAGTATTTTGGATGCATGAGAAGTATTCCCTCTCGATACAAGGTTTAGGCTAGCAAGGCTTATTTGAAACAAACACAAGGATGAACCGGTGCAGCAAAACTCACATAAAATACATATTGAAAACATTATAAGACTCTACACCGTCTTCCTTGTTGTTCAAACTCAATACTAAAAATTATCTAGACCTTAGAGAAACCAAATATGCAAACCAAATTTTAGCATGCTCTATGTATTTCTTCATTAATGGGTGCAAAGTATATGATGCAAGAGCTTAAACATGAGCACAACAATTGCCAAGTATCACATTACCCAAGACATTTATAGCAATTACTACATGTATCATTTTCCAATTCCAACCATATAACAATTTAACGAAGGAGAAACTTCGCCATGAATACTATGAGTAGAAACCAAGGACATACTTGTCCATATGCTACAGCGGAGCGTGTATCTCTCCCATAAAGTGAATGCTAGGATCCATTTTGTTCAAACAAAACAAAAACAAAAACAAACCGACGCTCCAAGAAAAAACACATAAGATGTGATGGAATAAAAATATAGTTTCAGGGGAGGAACCTGATAATGTTGTCGATGAAGAAGTGGATGCCTTGGGCATCCCCAAGCTTAGGCGCTTGAGTCTTCTTGATATATGCAGGGGTGAACCACCGGGTGCATCCCCAAGCTTAGAGCTTTCACTCTCGTTGATCATGTTGCATCATACTCCTCTCTTGATCCTTGAAAACTTCCTCCACACCAAACTCGAAACAACTCATTAGAGGGTTAGTGCACAATATAAATTGACATATTCAGAGGTGACACAATCATTTTTAACACTTCTGGACATTGCATAATGCTACTGGACATTAGTGGATCAAAGAAATTCATCCAACATAGCGAAAGAGGCAATGCGAAATAAAAGGCAGAATCTGTCAAAACAGAACAGTTCGTATTGACGAATTTTAAAATGGCACCAGACTTGCTCAAACGAAAATGCTCAAATTGAATGAAAGTTGCGTACATATCTGAGGATCATGCTCGTAAATTGGCGTAATTTTCTGAGCTACCTACAGGGAGGTGGATCCAGATTCGTGACAGCAAAGAAATCTGGAACTGCGCAGTAATCCAAATCTAGTACTTACTTTTCTATCAACGGCTTAACTTGGCACAACAAAACTCAAAACTAAGATAAGGAGAGGTTGCTACAGTAGTAAACAACTTCCAAGACACAAAATGAAAACAAAGTACTGTAGGTAAAAACATGGGTTGTCTCCCATAAGCGCTTTCTTTAACGCCTTTCAGCTAGGCGCAGAAAGTGTATCTCAAGTATTATCAAAGGGTGGTACTTCTACAGCGGGGTGTGGGCTCTTCTCAACCAGGCATATTATATTAGATACATAAGTTTTAGCATCTTCCTTTTCATTAGTCTTAGGCGTGCTACTCTCATCAAACAAATTTTCAGGAACAAGCCAAGCATAATTATTTTCTAGTGCATCATTCATAGCTAGGAGCTTGCATGGTATTGGTGCTTTGATCTCCCCTCCATCATCAATATTATTAGTGTATCTTATTCTATCCATATCCATCTTTTCGAGGAGACTAACAAAATTAGTAGGAGAACCAAGCATATTAAATTTAGCAAAGACCTTTCTAGCTTCTCTTGCTAGACCACCAAATTCTCTAAGAAGGGTTTCTAAAACAAAATCTTTCTTTTCCCCTTCTTCCATATCACCAAGTGTGAAAAACATGTGTTGGATTATAGGATTAAGATTAACAAATTTGGTTTCCAACAAGCGAACTAAATGCGCAGCAGCAATTTCATAAGTAGGCGCAAGGTCTACCAAGTGTCTATCTTCAAAATTTTCAATGGTACTAACATGGTTGAAGAATTCTTCTATATTATTTCTCCCAACTATAGACCCACGTCCTACCGGTATGTTCTTTGTGGTAAAATTAAAAGGAAACATGATGAAATAAGTAAAGTAAATGCTAGTAACTATTTTTTTTTGTGTTTTCAATATAGCAAACAAGATAGCAAATAAAGTAAAACTAGCAACTAATTTTTTTGTATTTTGATTTAGTGCATCAAACAAAGTAGTAAATAAAACTAAGCAAGACAAAAACAAAGTAAAGAGATTGAGAAGTGGAGACTCCCCTTGCAGCGTGTCTTGATCTCCCCGGCAACGGCGCCAGAAATTTGCTTGATGCGCGTGATTGACGTATTGTCTTTTCGTTCGACACGCGTCCGTTGGGAACCCCAAGAGGAAGGTGTGATGCGCACAGCGGCAAGTTTCCCTCAGCAAGAAACCAAGGTTTAATCGGACCAGTAGGAGTCAAGAAGCACGTTGAAGGTTGATGGCGGCGAGATGTAGTGCGGCGCAACACCGAGGATTCCGGCGCCAACGTGGAACCTGCACAACACAACCAAAGTACTTTGCCCCAACGAAACAGTGAGGTTGTCAATCTCACCGGCTTGTTGTAACAAAGGATTAACCATATTGTGTGGAAGATGATTGTTTGCGTAGAAAACGAGTAAAACAAGTATTGCAAGTAGATTGTATTTCAAGAAAGAGAATTGGACCGGGGTCCACAGTTCACTAGAGGTGTCTCTCCCATAAGACGAACAGCATGTTGGGTGAACAAATTACGGTTGGGAAATTGACAAATAAAGAGAGCATGACAATGCACATACATATCATGATGAGTATAGTGAGATTTAATTGGGCATTACGACAAAGTACATAGACCGCCATCCAATCGCATCTATGCCTAAAAAGTCCACCTTCAGAGTTATCATCCGAACCCCTCCAGTATTAAGTTGCAAGCAACGGACAATTGCATTAAGTATGGTGCGTAATGTAACTAGTGACTACATCCTTGAACATAGCACTAATGTTTTATCCCTAGTGGAAACAAGACAACACAACCTTAGAACTTTCATCGTCATCGTCCCGAGTGTCAATGCGGCATGAACCCACTATCGAGCATAAGTACTCCCTCTTGGAGTTACAAGCATCTACTTGGCCGTAGCATCTACTAGTAACGGAGAGCATGCAAGATCATAAACAACACATAAGCATAACTTTGATAATCAACATAACAAGTATTCTCTATTCATCGGATCCCAACAAACGCAACATATAGAATTACATATAGATGATCTTGATCATGATAGGCAGCTCACAAGATCCGACAATGATAGCACAATGGGGAGAAGACAACCATCTAGCTACCGCTATGGACCCATAGTCCAGGGGTAGACTACTCACACATCACTCCGGAGGCGACCATGGCGGTGTAGAGTCCTCCGGGAGATGATTCCCCTCTCCGGCAGGGTGCCGGAGGCGATCTCCTGGATCCCCCGAGATGGGATCGGCGGCGGCGGCGTCTCAGTAAGGTTTTCCGTATCGTGGCTCTCGCGTGCGGGGGTTTCGTCACGGAGGCTTTAAGTAGGCGGAAGGGCAAGTCAAGAGGCGGCACGGGGGCCCACACCATAGGCCGGCGCGGCCGGGGGTGGGGCCGCGCTGCCCTAGGGTTTGGCCACCCCGTGGCCCCTCTTCGTCTCGTCTTCGGACTTCCGGAAGCTTCGTGGAAAAATAGGCCCCCGGGCTTTGATTTCGTCCAATTCCGAGAATATTTCCTTACTAGGATTTCTGAAACCAAAAACAGCAGAAAACAGCAATCGGCACTTCGGCATCTTGTTAATAGGTTAGTTCCAGAAAATGCATGAATATGACATAAAGTGTGCATAAAACATGTAGATAACATCAATAATGTGGCATGGAACATAAGAAATTATCGATACGTCGGAGACGTATCAGTAATCTCCGGTTTCCATTTACCCGAAACAGTATTGATGAACAGTTTCCAAGCCCTACTCGGCAAACAAAAAATGAGTAAATGAGTTATTGATTAGTTGATGATATCGTCGAATTAGAACAGATGAAGATGCCGATACGAAATTGATTGAAATTACCTCTGGAGGATGGCAGCCATGTTCACCCATTTCGCATGTTTTTATGTTTCGAGTCCATGACAAGTACGACTCCTTTCTTAAGATCAATGATTAGGAGAATAAAGTGGAAGCTTCACAAGCATAGCTCAATGATTACGAGAATAGGTGGAAGTTGCGCAAGCATAATGTATGTTATAACACTCACTTGAAGTTGTAGGGAAAGTATATATATCCTCTTTGTTTGCTTGCTTCTATAAAAACAGTAGCATGTTGTCCTCTGTATCCTTGGGGTATTGTCGAACCGTAACTTCATGAACTGTGTTTGGGTCAATGAACCTAGTGTCATGGAGCTTGCCTCTTTTGCATTCGAGCTTCTTCATTCTACATAATTAATATATAGCGTACACAAAAAATATAGTGAGGATAATTGTTAGTGCAAATGAATGAGCTGAGCTACAGATTGAATTACATAAATAAATCACCTACAGGCAGTAGAAATTGATGACAGATTTGTCGAGGGCGTCTTGATTGAATAACTGAAACAGTTCTTTTAACTCAAGGTTTATCTCCTCCCGCCCCCGGAAGTAATTCTCATCTCTAAGATGCACCGTGAGGTAGCGATCAGTCCTTCGACATGCTTGCAAGTACCATTCATGCAACCTTGCGCATCTGAGTCCCTAGACGCGCGAGCTGGCCAGGTTTGACGAGATCATATCCGTATCTATACTTGTTGCCGACGACTTCAGCCGTAGGAGAGTAATCTTTGTACTGTACATCTGCTCCATGACCTCTAGCTTCCCGTTCGATCATAGATGCCGTCTCTGGATGATCATAGGAATGCACGACGAAGTAGGGTACCGACTGATTACCCTGTTGCCCAAGCTGGGCAATTTCTCTCTCTTTTCTCGCTCTAGAGGACTGTCCAAGAGAGCGGTCATAATCAGATGCCAACTCAGCTTTCTTTGCTCTCGTCTCGGCAAAGTGCTTCACTGTATGCGGTGGTATAAACATCTTCTTTGGCGCAAGAAATGCCTTTTGCTCATCAGTCTACTCATGTGGTAACAACTCTGGAGTTTGTGCCCTCTTCGAAGTTGTAGGAGGTGCCACGGTTAGCTTCCTCTTTGGCTTAGGTGGAGGCGGCGGAGTCTCCTAACGAGGAGGAGGAGGCGGTGGAGTATTCTCACGCGGAGGAGACGGCGAAGCCTGAGGAGACTGCTCATGCATAGGGGAATCATCATCGCGAAGAGGAGAATCATCACGCAGAGGAGACTGCGTAGGCAGCGGAGGAGGCGGCCTGCTTGGTGGCTTCTCATGGAAACACAATGTTTTCCTTCCGCCATTGCACGGTGGTTCTACGGGTTTCTCCAAGTTCTTTGATTTCCCCATCTTCACCTGCAGGTTGCTCAAGGACCAACTGCTCATAATCTCTCATCACTTCATCCACCATCACAACAGGAAAGTCGTCTTGGACCGGATGGCAATGGTAAGTCCTTGTAGGTAAGAGAATGCCGACCGCGCCTTGAAGGATAGGTTGAAACATTTAACATGCAGCTCACAAGGACGGCTCTCAGTGAGATCATCCATGGGGTGGTAGCGAGGAGGCTCGACCACCTGGTCATCATCATTATCCTGCTGAGTGGAAGCCATGCTGCCTTTCCGGTGTTGAGATTGCAGCGGGACGATAGCATCGAGCAATGCAGGATCTACATGATGCCCCTGAGCCATCTGGGATGTAAGTACTTGGGTTACTTGGGCAACTTGGGCTTTCATGGCGCTCATAGAATCCTCTAAGGACGCTATGCGGTCTGTTTCCCTTGCCTTTCTCCTCTCATGGCTTTTACCAGGAAATCTCTTCCTTTTCGCAGGAAAGCCTTACTTCCACGGAATGGAGCCTTCTGTGCCCCGTGTTCGTCCGATGTGTTCTTTGTTCCCAAGGGCGCGTCTCAACTCATCGTTCTCTCTTTCGGGCTGGAACCTCCCCTCCTCCACGTCCTTATGTGCTTGTTCTAGGGCTTCAATGGGGTGCTTCAGATGAGCTTTCTTATAGATACACCTCCCTGTTTCTTGGTCCAAATTTCCCCCAATACCGTAGAACCACTCCTTCGACCGTTCGGTCCAACCGTGTGTCCCTAATCGTATCCCTTTCCCGATCAGTTCTGCCTCAGCTGCCTGCCACTTAGGGCGGTTAGCCCTGTATCCACCTGGACCCATAACTTGGTGATATTTCTTCAACGCAGCATTTGCCTTACTTGTTGCCGACCTTTTCTTAAATTCTTCTGACTCCGTGTTGTACTTCACGAATTCGCCCCAGTGATCTTTTACCTTCTCACTGTCCGGAGTTTTGTTTTTCTTGATAAGGCCGCGCAATTTTTTCTTGTGGTTCTTGAATAGTTCGGCCATCTTCTTCAATGCAATGTCATGGACCGCCTTCTCCATCTTTGCCTTTTCATCGGCATCCTCCTCTGGAGGTACTATGTTGAAATGTGTCATGAGCTTGAATGCTGCATTTGGCTACATCATCGATATAAAGTCCTTGAGCTGCTTCCTCTGCAGACAGCTCTCGTCCCATCGGCTTGTGCCATTATCGAATGGTGATCGGGACGCAGTCCCTAACAAGCACTCCGCATTGACTTATAATTTTTTTTGCAGACTTCTCGGGAGCAATCGGTTTACCACTCTGATCTATTTCGAGGATGTCGTGCCTAACACCGTCGACCAACGATTTGGCCGGGCCTCGCTTCGACTTAAAGAAGAATTACTCGATCTGGAGGGCTAAAAAGAAATAATTCATCGTCAATATATATATATATATATATTAGTTAATGCATCTAGTCAGCAGCGGCTTAATTTATATACCTCGGTGATAACTACGGTTCCATCACCGGAGCCATTATGATCTTCTTCCTCACCGGAGACATTATGATCTTCTTCCTCACCGGAGCCATCTTCTCTTCGGTCAATATTCTCCGCTCCCTCACCGGAGTCATTCAAAAAAGTTGCGGTGACATCGTCACTGCCACCATCCGGAATACCGTTGTCGCCATCATCCAGAGTATCGTTGGCTATGAGGTTAGCCATGAATTCTTCTTGGGCTTCGTCTTTTTGTCCCTCCATACTTTCTACAACGACTTGCAAGTTATAGGAAACATCATATGATCAAATTAAGAATAATGAATCATAAGAATAATGCAGAAAACTGAAATTGGACTTACATATATAGTTATTAATTAAGGATCGATAATGTAGTGCTGAAAGCAAATAGTGCAGTTACATGCATACATAGTTGGGGTCCACATTTATAATTTAACGCTAATACATCACTACTAGAACCTCTCAACGGCGCGACCGGGTGCTGAGCCGCGCCGACTGAACACCCAAAGCCACGGAACAATAACAGGATCATAGCTAATATGAGATCCCCTCATAACTGACCATCCCCCTAGATATGGTGTCTAACGCATACATGTAACGGCAAACATGCTCGTCCTCCTCTGAATGCGCTGAGCTACCACCTCCTGCGGGGCCGGCTCCCTCTGAAATGACCGTGGCCCACGCGACCTCCACCAGAGAAGATACGCGTCGACGACGGGACCCGGATTCCGCACCAAGGTATGCGTCCCGAAAGCTAAGACCTCCCAGTGCCACCCCGGCGGAGCCTAGTCCTGGACCTCCCCCATCTCCTGCATCTGCTCCAGAATAGACACTCCACGGCGCGGCGGCTGTCGCGACATTGTAGCTACGAAACCAAATCATATATATATATATATATATATATATATATATATATATATATATATATATATATATGGGTGTGGATTTCCTACAAAGGAGGGTAGCTACCCTGCACTTCACTGCCATCGATTTTGGTCTTCAGATTCGTGTTGTGTTCCCTCTATGTGACCACTTATTGACCGTATTAGTGACTCTAGCTTTGCTAGTTGCTGCATAGGCCATGGCAGGAAAATAATATAAGAAATCTTTGCAATATGGATAAAGCGTGGAGAGAGAGAAGAATCTTTATCAGGGGAGAAAGAAATGTGTCAGGTGAGCGAATAACTTTTTGTTGTCCTCCACGATTCTCTCTCCAACATTCAAACTTGCTTTTTTAAGTAACTAAGCTCAAGTGAAGAAAAGACCTCAAGAAAAAAGATTCCATTCCTTACAGGGACAAGAAAAGGCTAGTTTATAATCAATAGTAAGAAAATTAAAGAGCGATCATTTTTTTCAGGGATGAGAAAAGGCTCCACTTTACTCATACATATATGGTGTGCACCTCCAGGCGTAGACAAAGGAAAGTAAAAAAATGATAGTAGTTTGCTTTTGTCCTCTAATGAAGGAGAGTCATTTTTCTTATTTTTTTCATATAAAGCATCCAAACTAGCTTTCCGAAGAAAACATTAATTGTAGCTGAATTTTAAAAAAAAGTTATTTCAATTTTTTGATGTCTTAGGACGTCGTCACCTAGTGATTTGTGTGTGTTAATCGTTGCATGCATGTGTTGTTTCCAGACTTAAGGATGCCTGATACATTTCTAGTTTGGATTTTTTGAAGAGGAAAACACAATACCTTTAGACCATAATCTCGTTGCTTGGTAATTAAAAAAGGATGCTTTCCTAGCTGGCCGTACGTAGCAGTGCTTTATTTATTTCAATCCCATCTGATCGTCTATATCATACCCCATAAAAAATGCCACGGTGTCGGGAAGGTGTTGACACGTAGGCTGTAGAGACAAGTAATAATAGAAACTTACTGGTAGGCTATATGGATCGGGTAAAATTACTTTTTATTGCTAGCTAAGGACTCAGGCAAGATGCAAGGAATCTGATGCATTTTTCTATGAAAATTTCTGGCACGTACGTCTCAAAAAAGAAACCTGTGTCTTGCCTTTTTATGGTAGAGAATCTAGAGCTAGTATTTCTAACATGTGCACACTTTTTAGCACTAGAAAAGGTTGATTTTTTTCAGGCTGCTTTACACTGGCTGCCACTTGCGCCCGACCTCACAAGTACAGTAAAAGTATTACTAGGGTGAATTAAATATTGATTACTTTGGTTGATCTCCTTGCTAATCAGTTTGTTGTTTGACGAGAGGAAATCTACTATGTAGCATCCAACGGTGGTTCGGAGGGTGGGTAGCTACCCTCCTTTGTAGTAGAAAATTTTCGATATATATATATATATATATATATATATATATATATATATATATATATATATATATATATATATCGACGCGGATTTTCTACCCGGGATGGTAGCTACGCATACCCTTACAGCCGCTTGATGTGGTCCTATGATTCGTGCTTCCGTTAGCTCTCATTCACGTCCGTTTACCCATCCCATCTGTCACCCCGAAATGAAAATACGAGTAGTTTTTGTTGCCGTCCACGCAATGATTACGAAAACTGAGTGTGCTAGGCGAGGCCACCGTTTCCATCTCAGTTTGCAAAAGCCACAGTTGCTGAAGATAGTAAGCTTCCGCACGTAACGCTATTAATGCCGGATCTATCAAATTTACAAAAGCACACAAGATGGAGTTAACTAGACAATTACAGATGGGGAGTTGATTCCATTACAGATGTACGGACGCGCACAGTAATTTGCGTCGTAGTGATGCTCTAGAAAAAACTTGCAGAAAAACTCAAACTTACAGACCATGTACTTAGCTTAAGCGTGGCCAACATTAGTTTCTGACGTAAAACTGCGAATCCTAGCTTCTCTTTCCTGTAGACACAAATCTATCAGGCTGGCTCCAAAATTTATAAAAGCATTAAAAATAAATCGTCTAATCCATCTTGCAGAAGCTGCAAGAAAGTTCAACCTCAAATACATGTCACTAAGCACATAGCAAAACCCCACAATCTTACGATCAAAGATCAAAAAGAAAATGCAAACTGCAGATCAGGAAACAAAAGGATAAAATTTTATCAGTACCACCAAAACAATGGCAGCAGGAAATAAAGAATCTCATGCTCCTTAAACTGCAAATCAGAAAACCATCTATTCATCAGCAACAAAATCTCACGCTGCAATCTGCGCCCCAGTGACGAGCAGACGCTCCTTCGTAGTGACCGGTTAGCTAGGTGGGATCCGTCCCCTGGCCGTCGGAAGACCACCCCTGCACCTATGTCAGCTGACTGACACACACTAAAACTAGCAGCAGCTGGATCATCAACAAAGAAAAATCCAAGTGTTTTTTTCCCTGCTCAAGAACGTCTATTCAGAAAGAAAAAAAGCAAAAAGATGATGACATGATACGGAGGAAATCATGGATCTTGATACTACACTGTGAAAATCTCATTGCCACGTCCAAGATCATAGATATATTTGCCATCAAAAATTTACGGAGGCAACCTAGTTGCCGCTGGCGCCAGCTGGAGATGGAACAGTGATGGAAAGGTTTCCTCCACCACGGTATCTGTCCAGGTAATTTCCTTTAAATAAAATCATACCAAGGCGAACACAGGCCGGCAACCAAGAAAATCAGAGCCAATCATTTCTTTTTCTCATACACGGAATGGATTGGAAAAAGAACAGTGAACGGAGTCTGCTCTAAAATCACAAGAAGCATTTGTGCTATGGAAAGAAACGATGGTGTGCAAAAGAACAAATTTGGGAACGATTCTTTGCGTTTAATCTAAAATCCAACGAAAATAATGAGCTAACCATTTTTCTATAATAACGAACAAATTGACATGATCTAGACAAACCTGAGAACAATTTGGAACACCTTTATGCAGGAGCTAGTGGATCTTTAAAATAATGCTGTCAAAAAGAAAAGAGAAAAATCACAAAAGAGAGGCTTGCCCGGCAATGAAGAGAGGCTGGCCTTGCCGTTGGAATCCAGAGTGCCGAGATGCCTGAGCTAGATCAGCTGTCGATCTGTGCTGAGAAAAAGTCCAGTTCCAATTCTCTGGATCGCAATCCCAACCACAGTCCAAAATATCAATAACTCACGAACTGGTGACCGAAATAAAAACTCACGATCTGGAATCAAACAAATGAATCCCACCGATGCGGCTGCATCTTGATGTGAACAAAATCATTGCGGTGGCTAAGTGCCTTCAGGCTGCTTCACGTGATGCAGGTGCCACCTGACGCGGCGGTGCTAGCACGGTGGGAGGCCGCATCTCCACGCTGCCGGCAGCACCACATCCCGGCGCCGCCTCAAATTCTCCTCTGCGCCTCCTTCTCTGGCGAGAGCACGCGTCCCCGCGCAGATCGCATAGGGGAGCGGATGGAGCAACAGCAGTATCCAGATCGAGAAAAGGGAGTTGAAAAAAATCCATATCAAAGAAAAACAGGCATGCCGAAAATCAGAAAAATGTAGCAACTGCCCACGATCTCCTCCAGCGCGGGGTCCGTCGGCGCTGAACTACGCATCCTGCGTCTGCTGTGCCGCCGAAGCAAGCTTGAGGTTGGGTGCCTGTGAAGCGGACGTTGCGAGACGGGCAGGATAGATGGGCGGCGCCGGATTGCTGGGGACCGGGACGGCGCAGAGTCCACAGTGGCCGGAGCGTGGCGAGTGGTGGAGGGGCCGTCGGCGGCCAGGGCACGGTCGAGGGGAACAGCCGGCGGTATGGGCCGGTGGTGGGGATGCGTGGGATGGGAGCGCGTGCGGTGCGAGACCATGGTTTGGGTATTTGGTGGCGTGAAAAGGCAGTAACGCCGTTACTTTAGATGTGGGGTGAAAAAGTCCTATAGAGCTTATCCAATGGTTAGATCACTATGCGTAGCTACCCACCATGGTAGCTGGCTATTTTCCATATATATATACTAACATAAATAAAAAATCATAATATTGTGCTAAATAAAATAACTTCACTACTTTTTACTAACAACTATTTCTAACATATAATTTCACGACCGCGTTCGGGGTTCGGGGTCGACGCCACGTTCCACGACCCCGGATCGATCGATCCGGATCGGGGGTCGGGAACGACATCGGGAGCGGGCGCAGACAAGCAGCAGTGAGGCGAGCATGGCGACTAGCTAGGAAGCAGGCCGTCTTGGCTGCGCTCACGCGGGCTCGCTGTCGGCGCCTCCATCGACCCAAACTAAAGTGGATCGCGAGGAGGGACGGCCCGCCTCACGAGGAGGACGACCTATTTATGTTAGTCTGCGCCGGCACTACCATATGGGGGCGCCGGCACTACATATTCTAGTTTGGGGGTGCCAGCAGGGGCGCCGACACTACTGGAGATGGTGGCGGTCGGCCGGTTATTTACTAACTAGCCTAACTAACAAATTATGTATCTACTAACATAGAGTTTAATAACAAATTATTTCTACTAACATAGAGTTTACTAACAAATTATTTACTAACTAGCCTAACTAACAAATTATGTATCTAATTAACAAACAAAAAAAAGCAATGCATGCATAGGGGCTGGCCGCCGGTTGGCCGGCCGGAGGACAGAGAGGAGATCCTCATCGGAGGGGCGGCGGGGCGGCGGTCGGCAACAACATCGGCGCGGCAATAAGGTGGCCGAGGCATGCGGTTGGGGGCGGCTGGGTGCGCGCGCGGAGAGAGAGGGGCTGCGATGCAGCGGCAAAAGGAGGCGGTGGCGGTGGCGCAGTCGGCGGCGGCGGCAAAGCGCGGTGGTCGTCGGCGGCGGCGGCAACAGCGCGGGCGGAGAATTGGGAAGCCTGGCGGCGCTCGGGTTCTCTCCACGCGCGATTGAGTTGCGCGAGAAAGGAGGCGGAGCAGTTATAGGGGGCCCCCTTTGGTCCTGGTGCATGGTACGAACCGGGACCAAAGGCCCCCCCTTTATTCCCGGTTCTTGCCATGCACCGGGACCAAAGGTATTTTTTCGCTTGTTCTTCTCCCTTGGCGCTAGATTAAATTTTTTCAAATTTTTTTCGTTCCCGCCTTATTTCAAATCGCCACCGCCGCCGCCGTGTCACACGTGTCCCTTCCCCGTGCCACGTTTCGCCGCCCCTTCCACGTGCCTCGCCCTGCCGCCGCCGGCGTGCGACGTGTAGACGCTGCTTCCACGCGCCACGTGTCAACGCCGCTTCCACGTGCCACCGCCGCCACCGCCGTGCCACACGTCTCCCTTCCCCGTGCCACGTGTCGCCGTTGTTTCCACGTGCCTCGCCCCGCCGCCGCCGGCGTGCGACGTGTAGACGCTGCTTCCACGTGCCATGCCCCCCCCCCGCTTCCCCGCGCCACCTATCGCCAAACTTGCCACGTCGCTTCGCGTGCTATAAAGCACCACATAAGCTTGCAACCACACGTCGTTGTCGCCTCCGCCCTCATTCGTCTCCGGGATGCCTCCGCGCCATCACGGCTCGTCCGGTTTCCGTGGCGTCCGAGCGCGTCCAAACGGCAGGTTCTATGCCGAGATGCGCGCCGGTGGCTTCCGCCTCACCCTTGGCACGTACAACACGCCTGAGCTGGCGGCGCGCGCTTACGACGCGGCCGCGTGGCGATTTCGGCGGCCACGACGCGACATGAACTTCCCAGACGTCGAATTGCTAGAGGAGGCAGAGTTCCTCGCGCCAACGCCGCGCCTCGTCGACGACGAGGACCGTCGCCGCCACCACCAGGTGCAGCGCCGGATCGCCATCGCCGAGCACGACGAGGAGTTGATGCGCCAGTGGAGGGCGCAGTTCCCCAACAACGTCGACAACACCGACGCGTTCTTCACTGACCTCAGGGCACAGCGCAGGTCCGACAGCGCTACCGTCGGGCCGTCGCCGAGTTCGAGCTCGACAACCCGAATACAACTTGGGCCGAGAACGACCCTCGGTGGGACGACATTTGGACCGAGACATCCTCCGACGACGAGTAGATCGACTAGACTAGTTGTTTATCTATTTTAATTGTATTTTTAATTAAGTCGTTGTCGATTGTTTTAGTTTAAATTTAGTTTATATACCCCTTTTATCCCAGAGCTGGTGGCTTCATCGTGGCTGACGCTGATGATGAGAAAGTTTCCCGCACGACGGCGCACGGGAGGAAAAGGGCGGGAATAAAAAAATTATTACAATTGAACTAGAATTAAAGTACAGAGCTCAACTGAAATTAAGATACATGGCCAGATTCGAACGTTGGTGTCATTCAGTCATACTCGTGCCTAGCCCTATTGTAGTCGCCACTGTAGTCATCGTAGTCGCCGACATCGTCGTCGCTGGTATCGGGGTCGCGGTAATCGAACCTCGGCGGGTGACATAGGCATCCCCAATGGGCCTACCGAAGATGGTACCCGGGGTATACTGAAGGCCCATAACTCGAAGAGCAAGAAGATTCAGAAGCCCAAGATACTATTAAGGAAAGCTAGATTTGTAATAGGAAGCATTATTTGTAATCTTGCGGGACGGGTTAGAAACCCTCCCGGACTCTGTAAAATTGTGTATCACGAATCCCTCGGCTCCGCCTCCTATATAAGGGGGAGTCGAGGGACAAATATGGCATCAAATCACTGTCTCACAAACCCTAGCTTTCATATCGTCGAGCACTTTTCGGCTGAAACCTTCGAGATCTACTTGCCCTCTACTTCCGACTAAAACCCTAGTCTACAACTTGTAGGCATTGATAATTTAATCCCTTGTCAATTGGCGCCGTCTGTGGGAACTAGAGGTGTCAAGGAGCTGATCTCAATGGCACGTTCAAGATCGTCGACTTCATCAACTAGAAGCAACGCAGTGGATAGAGGTAAACAGATTGAAACTGGTCTCGTTGATTTTGTTCCTCACCCGCCCTCCCGTTTGGATGCATATGCGTATCTGGAGTAGCCCATGGAGATGACGTTTGGAAAGTTCCACTTCCGCATCGAGAAAGAAGGAGTGTATCGTCTCGAAATTCCGATCTCGTCGGGATTCTCGGCGGTCGATCCCGACTTTTCGAGCTTAGCATCATCAGCCGAGCCAGACGATGAGGAGATTTCATCGGCACGCTTCATCAGCACCAGGGCGAGCGAAAAACTCGTCAAAATCTTCAGCGACGTGTCCTTCGAGTCATCTGCGGACTCCTATATAAGCGATGACTCGAGCGACACCGACAGCCTCAACTTCATCGATAGATCCATTACCATTGGAAAGGTCTTCACCAATCTCTATGATGGTGTCACCAAACCTGACAAAGTCCAGCATCCAAAATATCATCAGATCTATGCAATTGGAGAACCAAGCCGGGCAGAACCAGCAACGTCAGAGGCTTTCGATGATGCGGGAAATCCGTATGTCGATCCCGCAGATCATGCGCGAGGTTTGGGAACAAAATATATCGGGGTAGGAACACGAGAGATGGTACAATTTCCGCAGGCCGTGTGGGATCGAGTTGCAAGAGCTATCAATGGCACAGAACCAATGACTATTGCGGCAACACCTGAGGAGTCACAAGCATAGCAATATAGGCTTGCCCATATCAGGAGGGAGCTCGAGAAACAGAAAATCGAGTTGGATAGAAGGCAGGAAGCAGACTCTGCATCAAGCAGGCGAAGAGCGGAGCTAAGTCGACATTCAGGAACTTCGGGAGATAGTCACAGGGCAGCTCAAAGGAGAGCAAGATCTCGCCTGCACAATATACCTGAAGCAGAGAGAGAAAACCTAGTTCAAAACCTCGACATGTCTTTTATGTCAATCGACACGAGGGGGAACATTATTCCTAAGACACCAGAAGCTGGGTACATGGCGACGCAAGCATTCATCCTTGCATCCAAGCCACCTCCCGGAGATCCATGATGGCGTGTATTTCACACGTTCGTTGGGCAACCCCAAGAGGAAGGTATGATGCGCACAGCAGCAAGTTTTCCCTCAGAAAGAAACCAAGGTTTATCGAACCAGGAGGAGCCAAGAAGCACGTTGAAGGTTGATGGCGGCGGGATGTAGTGCGGCGCAACACCGGGGATTCCGGCGCCAACGTGGAACCCGCACAACACAACCAAAGTACTTTGCCCCAACGAAACAGTGAGGTTGTCAATCTCACCGGCTTGCTGTAACAAAGGATTAACCGTATTGTGTGGAAGATGATTGTTTGCAGAGAAAATAGTAAAACAAGTATTGCAGCAGATTTGTATTTCAGTATTAAAGAATGGACCGGGTCCACAGTTCACTAGAGGTGTCTCTCCCATAAGATAAAAGCATGTTGGGTGAACAAATTACAGTCGGGCAATTGACAAATAGAGAGGGCATAACAATGCACATACATGACATGATAAGTATAGTGAGATTTAATTGGGCATTACGACAAAGTACATAGACCGCCATCCAACTGCATCTATGCCTAAAAAGTCCACCTTCGAGGTTATCATCCGAACCCCCTCCAAGCATTAAGTTGCAAAGCAACAGACAATTGCATTAAGTATGGTGCGTAATGTAATCAACAACTACATCCTCGGACATAGCGCCAATGTTTTATCCCTAGTGGCAACAACACAACACAACCTTAGAACTTTCGTCACTCGTCCCAGTGTCAATGCAGCATGAACCCACTATCGAGCATAAATACTCCCTCTTGGAGTTAAAAGCAAAAACTTGGCCGAGCCTCTACTAGTAATGGAGAGCATGCAAGATCATAAACAACACATATGTAATAACTTGATAATTAACATGACATGGTATTCTCTATCCATCGGATCCCGACAAACACAACATAGAGTATTACGGATAGATGATCTTGATCATGTTAGGCAGCTCACAAGATCCGACAATGAAGCACAATGAGGAGAAGACAACCATCTAGCTACTGCTATGGACCCATAGTCCAGGGGTGAACTACTCACTCATCACTCCGGAGGCGACCATGGCGGTGTAGAGTCCTCCGGGAGATGAATCCCCTCTCCGGCAGGGTGCCGGAGGAGATCTCCGGAATCCCCCGAGATGGGATCGGCGGCGGCGGCGTCTCGGCAAGGTTTTCCGTATCGTGGTTTTTCGCATCGGGGGTCGCGACGGAGGCTTTAAGTTGGCGGAAGGGCGAGTCGGGGGCCGGACGAGGGGCCACACCATAGGGCGGCGCGGGCCCCCCGGGCCGCGCCGCCTTGTGGTGTCGCCACCTCGTGGCCCCACTTCGTGTGTTCTTCGGTCTTCCGGAAGCTCCGTGGAAAAATAGGCCCCCGGGTCTTCGTTTCGTCCAATTCCGAGAATATTTCGTTACTAGGATTTCTAAAACCAAAAACAACGAGAAAACGAGAACCGGCACTTCGGCATCTTGTTAATAGGTTAGTTCCAGAAAATGCACGAATATGACAAAAAGTGTGCATAAAACATGTAGATATCATCAATAATATGGCATAGAACATAAGAAATTATCGATACGTCAGAGACGTATCAGCATCCCCAAGCTTAGTTCTGCTCGTCCCGAGGAGGTAAAACGATAACAAAGATAATTTCTGAAGTGATATGCCATCATAACTTTGATCATACTATTTGTAAACATATGTAGTGGATGCAGAGATCAAAACAATGGTAATGACATGAGTAAACAAGTGAATCATATAGCAAAGACTTTTCATGAATAGTACTTCAAGACAAGTAATAAGTCTTGCATAAGAGTTAACTCATAAAGCAATAAATCAAAGTAAAGGCATTGAAGCAACACAAAGGAAGATTAAGTTTCAGCGGTTGCTTTCAACTTGTAACATGTATATCTCATGGATAGTTGTCAACATAGAGTAATATAACAAGTACAATATGCAAGTATGTAGGAATCAATGCACAGTTCACACAAGTGTTTGCTTCTTGAGGTGGAGAGAGATAGGTGAACTGACTCAACATAAAAGTAAAGAGAATGGTCCTTCAAAGAGGAAAGCATCGATTGCTATATTTGTGCTAGAGCTTTTATTTTGAAAACATGAAACAATTTTGTCAACGGTAGTAATAAAGCATATGAGTTATGAAAATTATATCTTACAAGTTGCAAGCCTCATGCATAGTATACTAATAGTGCCAGCACCTTGTCCTAATTAACTTGGACTACCGGATCTTTGCAATGCACATGTTTTAACCAAGTGTCACAATGGGGTACCTCCATGCCGCCTGTACAAAGGTCTAAGGAGAAAGCTCGCATTTTGGATTTCTCGCTTTTGATTATTCTCAACTTAGACATCCAAACCGGGACAACATGGACAACAGATAATGGACTCCTCTTTAATGCATAAGCATGTGACAACAATTATTATTCTCATATGAGATTGAGGATATATGTCCAAAACTGAAACTTCCACCATGATTCATGGCTTTAGTTAGCGGCCCAAAGTTCTTCTCTAACAACATGCATGCTCCAACCATAAAGGTGGTAGATCTCTCTTACTTCGTACAAGACGGACATGCATAGCAACTCACATGATATTCAACAAAGAATAGTTGATGGCGTCCCCGTAAGCATGGTTATCGCACAACAAGCAACTTAATAAGAGATAAAATGCATAAGTACATATTCAATACCACAATAGTTTTTAAGCTATTTGTCCCATGAGCTATATATTGCAAAGGTGAATGATGGAATTTTAAAGGTAGCACTCAAGCAATTTACTTTGGAATGGCGGATAAATACCATGTAGTAGGTAGGTATGGTGGACACAAATGGCATAGTGGTTGGCTCAAGGATTTTGGATGCATGAGAAGTATTCCCTCTCGATACAAGGTTTAGGCTAGCAAGGTTATTTGAAACAAACACAAGGATGAACGGTACAGCAAAACTCACATAAAAGACATATGGTAAACATTATAAGACTCCATACCGTCTTCCTTGTTGTTCAAAACTCAATACTAGATATTATCTAGACTCTAGAGAAACCAAATATGCAAACCAAATTAGCAAGCTCTAAGTGTTTCTTCATTAATGGGTGCAAAGCATATGATGCAAGAGCTTAAACATGAGCACAACAATTGCCAAGTATCAAATTATCCAAGACATTATAGCATTTTACTACATGTATCATTTTCCAATTCCAACCATATAACAATTTAACGAAGAAGAAACTTCGCCATGAATACTATGAGTAGAACCTAAGGACATATTTGTCCATATGCTACAGCGGAGCGTGTCTCTCTCCCATAAAGTGAATGCAAGGATCCATTTTATTCAAACAAAACAAAAACAAAAACAAACCGACGCTCCAAGCAAAGTGCATAAGATGTGACGGAATAAAAATATAGTTTCAGTGGAGGAACCTGATAATTTTGTCGATGAAGAAGGGGATGCCTTGGGCATCCCCAAGCTTAGACGCTTAAGTCTTCTTAGAATATGCAGGGGTGAACCACCGGGGCATCCCCAAGCTTAGAGCTTTCACTCTCCTTGATCATATTGCATCATACTCCTCTCTTGATCCTTGAAAACTTCCTCCACACCAAACTCGAAACAACTCATTAGAGGGTTAGTGCATAATAAAAATTCACATGTTCAGAGGTGACACAATCATTCTTAACACTTCTGGACATTGCTTAAAGCTACTGTACATTAATGGATCA
>NC_061509.1:138101449-138158021 GCF_022539505.1 Lolium rigidum | reverse complement strand
AATTAATTAGGGGTCAAAAATAAATCCACCAAAGGAAACTTTTATTGTTCATAGAGGATGACATGTGGGACCGACCCGCCAACAACGTCCTCATCGTTTCAAAGGGGCAGGGGATCGAAGAAAAAGGCAAATAGCCGGAAATTAGGGGTCAAAAATAACTCCAAGAAAGGAAACTTTTATTGTTCGTAGAGGATGACATGCGGGACCCATGAGCCAGCAGACTTACTCAACGTTTCAAAGGCGGCATGAGATCGAAAGAAAAGGCAAATGACCCAATATCGGAGCCAAAAATAATCCAAGATTTGTTGTACATAGAGGATGACATGTGGGTCCAATTTTGCAAGCAGACGGTCTCAATGTTTGAAATGCGGCTTGAGATCAAAAAAAAAAGAAAGTAGCTAGTAATTAGGGGGTCAAAAAAATCCAAGAAAAGAAAGTTGATGGACATAGAGGATGACATGCGGGTCCCTTGAGCCAGCAGACTTACTCAACGTTTCAAAGGGGGCGAGGGGGATCAAAAGAAAAAGGCAAGCCAAAAATCAGAGGGTAAAAAAAATCCAACAAAGGAAAGTTTTATAGCACATAGAGGATGACATGCGGGTCCCATGAGCCAGCAGGTTCCTCAATGTTTCAAACGTGGCATGAGATCGAAAGAAAAAGGCAAGTGACCAAATATCAGGAGCCAAAAATAATCCAAGCAAAGAAACTTGATTGTACATACAGGATGACATGCGGGTCCCATTGTGCGGCAGTGGTCCCAACGTTTCAAATGCGGCTTGAGATCAATAGAAAATGAAAGTAGCCGAAATTAGGCGGTCAAAAAAACTCCAAGAAAGGAAAGCTTTATCGTTCATACGAGCTGACATGTGGGACCTATGAGCCGCAGCTTACTAAACGTTTCAAAGGCGGCAGGGGATCAAAAGAAAAAGGAAATAGCCAAAAATCCAAGAAATCAAACTTTTATTGTACATAGAGGATGACATGCGGGTCCCATGAGCCAACAGATTCCTCAACGTTTCAAACGTGGCATGAGATCGAAAGAAAAAGGCAAGTGACCAAATATCGGAGCCAAAAATAATCCAAGAAAAGAAACTTTATTGTACATAGAGGATGACATGCGGGTCCCATTTTGCAACGAGCGGTCTCAACGTTTCCAAGGCGGCACAGGACCAAAAGAAAAATGATGTAGCCGTAAATCGTGGGGTGAAAAAATCCAAGAAAAGAAAGATTTCAATTGGGCTGGATCTCGGACATCTGGGCCTTCGAACTATCCTTCTGGGCCTTTTGACTCGTACAATTTCAGCCCACTCCACAACATGAAAGTTCGGATTTTTCTCAAAAAAAAAAAACAGGAAAGTCCTATGCTTCGCCAAAACAAAAAACAAGGAGATTCAAGATATAAGTTGTAAAAATAAAGATTTAATTTATCCGTTTGCAATAGCTCAGAGCGAAATACACTGTTTATTGTCTGCAAAATAATCAAGATATCACATGTTTCTTGTACGGGGAGGCTGACATCAGGGACCCATGAGCCAGCAGCGTCGTCAACGTTTCAAAGGCAGGGGTCGAAAATAAAAAAAATAAAAAATCAGTTGGTAAAAAAATCCAAGAAAAGAAAACATTTATCGTTCTGAGAGGATGACATGCGGGACCGATGAGGCAAGTAGCATCCTCAACGTTTCCAAGGCGGCAGGGATCAAAAGAAAAAAAGGAAATAGCCGTAAATTAATTAGGGGTAAAAAATAAATCCACCAAAGGAAACTTTTATTGTTCATAGAGGATGACATGTGGGACCGACCTGCCAACAGCGTCCTCATCGTTTCAAAGGGGGCAAGGGATCGAAATAAAAAGGCAAATAGCCAGAAATTAGGGGTCAAAAATAACTCCAAGAAAGGAAACTTTTATTGTTCGTAGAGGATGACATGCGGGACCCATGAGCCAGCAGCTTACTCAACGTTTCAAAGGCGGCATGAGATCGAAAGAAAAAGGCAAGTGACCAAATATCAAGAGCCAAAAATAATCCAAGATTTATTGTACATAGAGGATGACATGTGGGTCCCATTTTGCAGCGAGCGGTCTCAATGTTTGAAATGCGGCTTGAGATCAAAAGAAAAAGAAAGTAGCTAGTAATTAGGGGGTCAAAAAATCCAAGAAAAGAAAGTTGATGGACATAGAGGATGACATGCGGGTCCCTTGAGCCAGCAGCTTACTCGACGTTTCAAAGGGGGCAGGGGATCAAAAGAAAAAGGCAAGTGACCAAATATCAGGAGCCAAAAATAATTCAAGAAAAGAAACATGATTTACATAGAGGATGACATGCGGGACCCATTTAGCAGCAGCGGTATCACCGTTTGAGAGGCAGCAGGGGATCGAAAGAAAAAGGCAAGTGACCAAATATGAGGTGTCAAAAAAATCCAAGAAATGAAAGTTTTATAGTACATAGAGGATGACATGCGGGTCCCATTTAGCAGCAGCGGTATCACCGTTTGAGAGGCGGCAGGGGATCGAAAGAAAAAGGTAAGTGACCAAATTTGAGGTGCCAAAAAAACTCCAAGAAAAGAAAGTTTTATAGTACATAGAGGATGACATGCGGGTCCCATTTAGAAGCAGCGGTATCACCGTTTGAGAGGCGGCAGGGGATCGAAAGAAAAAGGCAAGTGACCAAATTTGAGGTGCCAAAAAAAACTCCAAGAAAAGAAAGTTTTATAGTACATAGAGGATGACATGCGGGTCCCGAGCTAGCAGCAGCGGTATCACCGTTTGAGAGGCGGCAGGGGATCGAAAGAAAAAGGTAAGTGACCAAATATGAGGTGCCAAAAATAATTCAAGAAAAGAAAGTTTTATAGTGCATAGAGGATGACATGCGGGTCCCATTTAGCAGCAGCGGTATCACCGTTTGAGAGGCGGCAGGGGATCGAAAGAAAAAGGCAAGTGACCAAATTTGAGGTGCCAAAAAAAACTCCAAGAAAAGAAAGTTGATTGCACATAGAGGATGACATGCGGGTCCCATTTAGCAGCAGCGGTCTCAATGTTTCCAAGGCGGCAAGGGATCAAAAGAAAAGTAGCCAGAAATCAGGGGGTCAAAAAAAATCCAAGAATAGAAAGAATTTTGGTTCATCGAGGATGACATGCGGGACCCATGATCCTGCATCGTAAACGGCTCGATCGGAGAATGTTGAACGAGATGGCGCGATCGAGAAAAAAAACAATGCCAGAGAGGCTGCCATCTGGGGCCCTACATCCCTCGGCGGTGCGGATTTGCGTTGACTCGGCCGGCGAACCCGAGAATTCGCGATGCACCACGTCCCGGGCCACCATACGCGACGTTTTGGCCGCTTCGTTGGGCTAGGTGGCCTCAAAAACGAGAAAAAAAAGTTTTGACATGCACCACGGAGGGACCCAAAATCGTCGGCCATGGTACACTAGCAACCACGGCGCGACTTCAACTTCGTCGGCCATGGCAACTTTTCTTGTAGTGTTAGCATCTTTCTTTGTCATAAGATATCTAATTGCAGCATGATCAGTATGAATTGTAACTTTTGAATCAACAATATAAGATCTAAACTTATCACAAGCAAAGACTACAGCTAACAGTTCTTTTTCAGTTGTAGCATAATTTCTTTGAGAAGCATCAAGAGTTTTGCTAGCATAATGAATAACATTCAGTTTTTTATCTACTCGTTGTCCAAGAACAGCGCCTACAGCAAAATCACTAGCATCGCACATAATTTCAAATGGTAAGTTCCAATCAGGAGGTTCAACTATAGGAGCAGTTGTTAAGGCTTTCTTTAGACTTTCAAAAGCTTCCTTACAATCATCATCAAAAACAAAAGGTACGTCTTTTTGAAGAAGATTAGTAAGAGGCTTTGAAATCTTGGAGAAGTCTTTAATAAAGCTCCTATAAAACCCAGCATGACCAAGAACACTACGAATACCTTTAACATCCCTAGGATAGGGCATCTTCTCAATGGCTTCAACTTTAGCTCTATCAACTTCAATACCTCTCTCGGAAATTTTATGTCCCAATACAATTCCTTCATTAACCATAAAGTGGCATTTCTCCCAATTAAGAACAAGGTTAGTTTCTTCACATCTCTCGCAAAACTTTATCAAGATTCCGCAAGCAATTATCAAAAGAATTTACATAGACGGAAAAATCGTCCATGAATACCTCTACAATACTCTCACAAAAGCCATGAAAAATAGCAGACATGCATCTTTGAAAAGTAGCAGGAGCATTACATAAACCAAAAGGCATACGCCTATAAGCATAAGTTCCATAGGGACAAGTGAAAGTGGTTTTCTCTTGATCTTTACTTTTAACAGCAATTTGTGAAAACCCAGAATAACCATCAAGAAAGCAAAAATGAGTATTTTTAGATAGGGATTTCTATTTTCGTGCCCTCGGCTCCTTAGTTGTACTCAGTTTTCCCCAGATCCTTAGTTTTTCCTCAGTTTTCCCCCCCCCTTGTCTATAACCCGCAGAAAGAGCTCGGACGGAAGGAATCCCGTTTAGTTGACGTTGGTCGGTGCTGGCAAGTGGGGCCGCTGTTGGTGCCCCGCAGTGGACACGTCTCCACTTATCCGGATCATCGTGGGACCCACAACTTGTCCACGTTAGCGCGCCGGACCCACAGCTTACCCAGGTGACCGTTGCAAAATGGGAGCCCGAGCTAGCCCCGTGCCCGTGCCCGTGCCATTGCTTCCCCTTTCTTTCTCCGCGCCCCATTGTTCTTCTTCTCCGCCGGCGGCAGCCCTTCTCCCGGCACGCGGGTGATGTCTAGTTTCTCTTCGACCTCCCGTTCTTCATGGCCGCGATATGGACCCGTGCCTTTGACAAGATGCCTCGACCGCCCACGCCAGAGCCTCCGAAGCGGTCGATCCGTAAGACGGACGAGAACGGCAACCGTGGACGTGAGTTCGTTGCATGCGAGAGCTTGCCATATAGAGAGGGGGATAAGGTTAGATCTCGCTCCAATTTCTCTCGTTTTCTCTCGATTTTCTTGTTATTCCCTCGAATTTGGGATTTAGGGTTCACGTTGTTGTTTTCAGATCTTGAAGAAATGCAGGCATTTCGAGTGGATCGATGTGTACGTTCAGAGGCTTCAGTTGCAGGAATCAATTGGCGCTATTGGGGGGCGCAATTTGGGAGGGGGGGACTTGCTGTAGAGAATGCGGCGGAGAGAGGAGCCGTTCCGATTAGGGACCTTCCGATTATGCCTAATGCTCCCAATGCAGAACTGGTGGAAGTGAAGGGAGAACTGAAGAAAATGAACAAGCGAGTTAAGGCAGCTGATCGAGTTGAAGAAGCAAGCTAATATGATGGCTGGTTGTTTTTTTTGTTGTATAATTACGATCGGATTCTTATCATTGCTCACCGAGCGCTAGAAGTTGTTACAAGGGATACCTTGTTACAAATCCATTATTCAGTTACATGTACTTGTAGTTGTTTTCAAAGTTAGTGTGTGCATTCACCGAAATTACCAACTATATTCCCTAAAAGAAAAGGAAAGCTAAAGATAGTTGATAATTGTTAGAGGGGTGACAAATAATGCAATCCCCGAAATCCGCAAATATGTATGCCTCATGTTTATACCAAAATTATACCACTTTTAGGCCTTTCCAAAATACCAATACCATATCCCAAACTATATTCCCTAAAAGAAAAGGACAGACTAAAGATAGTTGATAATTGTTAGAGGGGTGACAAATGATGCAATCGCCGAAATCCGCAAAAATGTATGCCTCATGTTTATAACAAAATTATACCACTTTTAGGCCGTTTCAAAATACCAATACTATATCCCAAACTATATTCCCTAAAAGAAAAGGAAAGCTAAAGATAGTTGATAATTGTTAGAGGGGTGACAAATAATGCAATCCCCGAAATCCGCAAATATGTATGCCTCATGTTTATACCAAAATTATACCACTTTTAGGCCTTTCCAAAATACCAATACCATATCCCAAACTATATTCCCTAAAAGAAAAGGAAAGCTAAAGATAGTTGATAATTGTTAGAGGGGTGACAAATAATGCAATCCCCGAAATCCGCAAATATGTATGCCTCATGTTTATACCAAAATTATACCACTTTTAGGCCTTTCCAAAATACCAATACCATATCCCAAACTATATTCCCTAAAAGAAAAGGACAGCTAAAGATAGTTGATAATTGTTAGAGGGGTGACAAATAATGCAATCGCCGAAATCAGCAAAAATGTATGCCTCATGTTTATAACAAAATTATACCACTTTTAGGCCGTTTCAAAATACCAATACTATATCCCAAACTATATTCCTCATGTTTATTCTCCACCGACGGAGAGAGAGAGAGAGATGGGTGGCCACGAAGAGAGAGAGAGAGAGAGAGAGAGAGAGAGAGAGAGAGAGAGAGAGAGAGGTTGCCACGAAGAGACGGATAGGGGTATACTGCCCGTTAGATCAGTGGATCAACGGTTCGTGGAGTCGATCCGTGTGACAACGGCTCAACCAATCGGGATAAGTTTGGGCTTCTCGAGCATTTGTGACGAGTACTTGAGGGCAAAACTGAGTAGTACTAAGAATCCAAGGGCACATAAATAGTAAATAGACTAAGGGATTCAAACAAAAGAATTACAAAATGAAAAATGTGTGTTTTGTACAATATAATTCATATTGGGCTACATCAAATTATTTGCAATTCAAATATACATCGGTGTGACAATTATGGCATCATTTAGACAAACTATGTTTTGGGAAAGATGTTTTGCAAAGGGGTTTGGGTGGAAAACCATGCATCTTCATAGCTACACTAGTGATTCCGAGAAGTGGCAATTTGTGGTAAAACTTGATTTATATATGTTTGTTAAGGTTTTCTAGGTGGCGAGGTTGCGTAGGAAGACTCCATGAGTAGTTGCCACTATGTTTTTATTTTTTTGGATTTTTTTGCGCATGAAATGACTCGATTAGCTATGTTAATCTCATTTGTTGACTCTCCGTTGACCAGCTACTTGAGGGTAAAACTGAGTATATTGCACTTGCCGGTCTAAGTCCTCGAGGGGAAAACCGAGTACGGATAAAATTTCCGTATAAGGCCCGAGGTTATAACCGAGTACACCAAACGTCCCGGGGTTAGACTCGTGTAGCGGTGCACGCTGCAGCCGTGCATAGCGGACGCGTGTTGCGGTACACGCCACCTTCGTCTTTATAGAGCCCCTCTTTCTCTCCCTCGACGCACGTTCTCACCGGCTCACCGCAACCGCCTCTCCTGTCCCATCATCTTCTCCACAACCGAAGAAAAACCCCGAAGAAAACCGCCGGCGATGGAGAAGAATGAGATGCCCATTGTCGGCGCATCGGCCGCCGCCCCCGTCCAGGCCCCTGTCGCTGCTTCCAACGTAGCAGCCGGCGCATCGGCCGCCGCCCCCGTCCAGGCCCCTGTCGCTGCTTCCAACGTAGCAGCCGGCGCATCGGCCGCCGCCCCCGTCCAGGCCCCCGTCGCTGCTTCCAACGTAGCAGCCGGCGCATCGGCCGCCGCCCCCGTCCAGTCCCCCTTCGATTGGGACCCGTACGAACCAGTGCAGGTACGACGCGCCGGAGAACCCCTACGACACCACCATCGTCGACTACGCGCCGGAGGTAACCTTGTTCTTATCTCATTTCAATCAGTTTGTGTTAGATCTAGCGTTATTACGGTTCGTCCGTTCCTAGTTCAATCCTTTTGTGTTAGATCTTGCGTTATTACTGTTCGTTTCTTCCTAGTTCAATCCTTTTGTGTTAGATCTTGCGTTATTACTGTTCGTCCGTTCCTAGTTCAATCCTTTTGTGTTAGATCTTGCGTTATTACTTGTTCGTCTGTTCCTAGTTCGATCCTTTTGTGTTAGATCTTGCGTTATTAGTGTTTGTGCCGATGATGATGAATATTTGGGCATCCCTAAATTGATTCGGGGTTTGGTCGGTAAACAATTGGTGTGTACAAATTTGTTGTGCATGATCTTTGGTTTACTTACTCAAATCCTGGATATAAGTGTGTCCAATGTAACTGAGGCTACCTCTTTTTTTCGAGCCCATATTATCATGCATGATTTTTTGTTCACTCTCTGTTCAATCATCGTTGCAATTGACTCCGTGTTTTTGCACGATCTTTGGTGCTACGTGACAGGTGGAGAGCAGCGACGTCGACAGCCGACGACGAGTCCTTCCACACCAAGACTCGTCACGTCCTCGGGAGGCTGCAGTCCGGCCAATACGATGGCCCCTTTGCTCGAGGCATTTACAAGTGCCCCTTACGCAACGAGAGGCTCCGCGACACCGACTTCAACACCCTGCTGAACCATGCTGAATCCATTGGCGGATATGGCGCTAGAGTTGGAAGGACCGTGAACGTGCATGCGTACATGGCCAAACACAAAGCACTTGGGATTCACCTGCGCAACCTCCAAGCGAGTCACACGCGCCACCTGGAGGCGTTGAACGTGCCTACTGCACTCTCTGTATGTGACTGCTCTATCTGTAGAGCAGCTTAAATTCATGTAAAATGTAGCTTATGTTGGATCTATCTGTCCTGAATATATCTATGCTATGTTGGTTGCTGTATGCAGCTTATCCTATATTTTCTCTCTGGATTTGTGCCCTAGATTTCCTACCCGATTGGGTAAAAACGAAGGCATAAAGAAATGAATGGCGTTAAAAAACGAGTAGGAGAAGCTTCTCTAGATTTGCTATCAATTTGGGCTATCAAATATGAATGAGATCGAGCGATAGAGAGGAAAAAGGTACATTGAAAACTGCTAATCCGGGCGAAAGAGACAGAAACCACTCGTGCCCCCGTCCCGGACCCACACGGCTCCACACGCTACGGCCCTACACGCTACGGCCCCACAAACACGGCCTCGTCCCGTCCCACGCGGTCCCTTCCTACCAGCCCCACACGACGCGGTCCCACACGACGCGACCCCACAAAAGACACGACCCCACTCGTCGGCACGGAACGGTCAACTTAACGGATTCCTTCCGTCCGAGCTCCTTCTGCGGTTCAGACAAACGTTTGGGTAAAACTGAGGAAAAACTAAGGACCTGGGGAAAACTGAGTACAACTAACGAAGCAGGGGCACGAAAATAGAAATCCCTTTTAGATAACCTTTCTAACATTTGATCAATAAATGGTAAAGGGTAATGATCTTTCTTAGTAACCTTATTAACTTTTCGATAATCAATGCACATTCTATACCCTACAACTACTCTTTGAGGGATGAGCTCATCATTATCATTAGGCACAACGATCATTCCTCTTTCTTAGGAACACAATGCACAGGACTAACCCATCTACTATCGGCAATAGGATATATAATACCAGCTTCAAGGAGTCTTAATACCTCATTTCTTACCACATCCTTCATCTTAGGAATTAGACGACGCTGAGGTTCAACAACAGGCTTCGCATCATCTTCCATATTAATGGCGTGTTAGCAAATAGAGGGATAAATCCCCTTCAAGTCATCAAGAGTGTAGCCAATAGCACCTCGGTGTTTCTTCAATATTTCCAATAACCTTTCTTCTTCAAACTCTGAAAGCTTAGAACTAATAATAACATGATATATTTTATTATCATCAATATGAGCATATTTAAGATTATCAGGCAATGGTTTTAAATCAAAGACATGATCTTCCTTTGGTGGTGGTGTTGTACCCAGATCTTCCACCGGTAAATCATGCTTAAGAATAGGTTGACGAAGGAAAATTTCATCAAGCTCATCTCTTTCTTCCCTAAAAACTTCACTCTCACTATTCTCCAAATGTTGCTGCAAAGGATTACTAGGAGCAAGAGCAATAGATGCACACTGTTCAACTTTAAAATCACTATTAGGCGAGTCAATTTTATAAGGAGTTTTGGAAAATTTAGAGAAGTTAAACTCATAAGATTCACCAGCAAATTTAGTCAAAATTTTCTCTTTCTTGCAATCTATAATAGCTCCACAAGTATTTAGAAAATGTCTACCAAAAATGATAGGACAATATTTACTAGCAGCAGAACCAAGTACCAAAAAGTCAGCAGGATATTTAATCTTACCACATAGAACTTCCACATCTCGAACAATACCAATTGGAGAGAGTGTTTCTCTATTAGCCAACCGAATAACCACTTCAATATATTCAAGTTCACAAGAACCAATTTCGTGCATAATCTCCGTGTAAAGCTCATAAGGAATGGCACTAATACTTGCACCAATATCACATAAACCATAATAACAATGATCACAAATTCTAACAGATAGCATAGGAACACTAGCTTTCCTAGACTTATTAGGATGCGAAACAATATTAGAGGCATCTTCACAGAAAATAATATGACCATCCTCTACATTTTTAGTCACACGATCTTTAATAATTGCAACAGCAGGTTCAACTTTTATTTCTTCTTCAGGTTCTATAGGTTTCTTTTCAATTTTATGAACCGCACTATTTATAACAGAGTACTCCTTCATTTTAGCAGGTAAAGGAGTTTTTTAAATATAAGTTTCAGGAATAACATGATCAACAGTTTCAACTACAACACATTTATTTATAGATGAATCAATTTTATCTTTATACGGTTCATGATACTTATCAAAGTTGTTCTTAGGCAATTCATAATGAGAAGCAAAAGCTTTATAAAGATTTGCAGCAACTTGAGAATCAAGACCATAAGTAGCACTCATATTACGAAATTTATCGGTATCCATAAAAGCTTCAATGCATTTATAATCATAATTTATACCTGATTCTCTATCCTTGTCGTTCTCCCATCCTTCGGTATTTTCTTGGATCCGATTAAGAAGGTCCCTTTTAAACTCTTCCTTGTTGCGTGTAAATGATCCAGAACAAGAAGTATCCAGCAAGGTCTTGTCTTGAAAAGAAAGTCTTGCATAGAAATTATCAATAATAATATTATCAGGAAAGCTCATGAATGGGGCATTTGAGCATTAAAGACTTCAATCTCCCCCAAGCTTGGGCAATACTTTCTCCTTCATGAGGCCAAAAATTATATATGCGATTCCGATCTTTGTGAATCTCACTTGGAGGATAGAACTTAGAATAAAACCGGGGCACAATATCATTCCATTCAAGAGAATCCCCATTATCCAAGTAATTTATACCAATGCGCCGCTTTACCGGACAGCGATACAGAGAATAGTTTGTTCCTCACTTCATCCATAGCAATACCTGCACACTTGAATAAACCGCATAATTCATGTAAGAACAAGTAAATGGTCTCCGGGGTGGACAGTTCCATCCCCGTATAACGGTTACCCACTACACGTTCAATAATTTTCATAGGTATTTTGTATGGTATTTCTTCCTTACTCGGCGCCTCATCCACTACCTTTGCAATAGTAGTAGATTTCCCAAATAAACACTCAAGAGAAGATCTCTCCATAATGAATTATAGCAGCAGGCAGAAATAAAATCAGCACAAACGAGTAGAAATTTCCCTTACCAATTCCACTTACCAATAGCGCTTCACTCCCGGCAACGGCGCCGTAAAAATAGTCTTGATGACCCACAAGTATAGGGGGTGTATCGCAGTATCCTCGATAAGTAAGAATGTCGATCCCAACGAGGAGCAGAAGGTGTTGACAAACAGTTTCGATGAAGGATTCACTGTAAATGCTCACAGACAAGTATTCAGGGGGTTTTGATGTAACAGATGAATAAAGTACGAGTAAATAAAGTGCGAGAATAATAATTGCAGCGAGTGGCCCAATCCTTTTTAGCACAAAGGACAAGCCGGTTTGTTTACTTATAATGACCAAACGTTCTCGAGGACACACGGGATTTTAGTCTAGTGCTTTCGCTACATACGGCTAATTAATCTTCATTGTTTTGATAAGTGTTGTGTGGGTGAACCTATGCTAATGTACCGCCCTTCCTAGGACTAATACATACTTGTGATTATACCCCTTGCAAGCATCCGCAACTACAAGAAAGTAATTAAGATAAATCTAACCACAGCCTTAAACTCGAGATCCTGCTATCCCTCCTGCATCGATATACCAACGGGGCTCGGGTTTCGTCACTCCGGCAACCCCGCAATTGGCAAACGAGTACAAGATGCATTCCCCTAGGCCCATAAAGGTGAAGTGTCGTGTAGTCGACGTTCACACGACACCACTAGAAGAATAACACCACAACTTAAATATCATAACATTGAATATTACTCAACCATACTTCACTACTAGCATTTAGACTTCACCCATGTCCTCAAGAACTAAACGAACTACTCACGAGACATCATATGGAACATGATCAGAGGTGATATGATAATGAATAACAATCTGAACATAAACCTTGGTTCAACGGTTTCACTCAATAGCATCAATAACAAGTAGAAATCAACACCGGGAGAGTTTCCCCTATCAAACAATCAAGATCAAACCCAAATTGCTATAGCGGTGACGAGGTGCAGCTGTGGAGACGGCGGTGATGATGATGAAGATGATGGTGATGGTGATGGAGATGATGTCCAGCTCGATGACAGTGACGATGGCGTCGATTTCCCCCTCCGGGAGGGAATTTCCGCGGCGGATTCCTGCCCGCCGGAGAGCTCTTTTCTCTCTGGTGTTCTCCGCCCCGCAGAGGCGGCTGTGGCTCTTCGCGATGTACCCCTCTGGCTTAGGTTTTCGGGACGAAGGCGTGCGCGAAGAAAAGGAGGCGAGAGGGGGCTGTGGGCCCCCTCCTCACAGGGCGGCGCGACCAGGGCAGGGCCCGCGCCGGCCCGTGAGGGGGGCCCATGGCGGCCCTCCTCAGCTCCCCCTTCTGGCTCCCTCCGTCATCTCGAAAAATAGGAATTTTCATATAATTTCCGTCAACTGTTGATCTTCCGAAATATTGCATTCTGACGATGCTTTTTCCAGCAGAATCCTGACTCCGGTGCGCGATCCCCAAATAATCATGAAACATGCAAAATAGATGAAATAACATAAATATTATCTCCAAATATGAAATATATCAATGAATAACAGCAAATTATGATATAAAATAGTGATGCAAATTGGACGTATCAGCGTCCTCGGGCGTCATCACCTTGTTGAAGGCATCGTTGCTACAGATTCGACCTCAACCTCTTTGTTCCAGGGGGAAACCCCAGATCTGGATACGATCTGATGATGGCGGCACCACAAGTGTCGTTTTCCCTATTGAGGGCATCGTTCTGGAACAAGTGATACCTAGAGGAAGTCATCTGGTGGATCGGTGTTCCATATACTGCTTCGATGTTGGCGGGTCTCGGCGGCATTGTGCAGCGGAGTCTCGGAGACGGACACAGCGTGATGGACGTGCGCAGGATGGTGGTGTCATCTGGCGTCGTGGTGATGTTGATGGCAGGCCTATCAAGGTCAATGTGCTGATCTTTCTTGGAGATGGGTTCGCGGAAGAAGGCGGTGGTGATTCTAACGTATGCAATGGTGTGCGCTGAGGGTCTTCTAGACTGTTTTGTTTCTCACCCGCCAATGGGCGGGTTGGGATGATGTGCGTTGGTATGAGATCAGGGTAATGGCTCTGTTCTTGGACACCCCTTCATCTTTCTTTAGGTTTAGTGAGTTGTCGCTAGGAAGGTGGCTTCAAATTGATCTTTATATTCTTCTTGTAAGGTTTCGTGAATAATTTAATAAAAAAAGTCGTGTGCATCCTTTGGATGGAGAGGCTGGAACACTGCTCCCTTTTCAAAAAAATGTGTAATTTTATATCAATGTTTTGACATATATGCTAAATGCAGACATTTATGCAATTGCACATACATATACAGTTATAAAATAAATTTTATTACCATGCAAAAATTATCATGGGTTTCAACTACACATATTTATACAATTAGATGTAAATGTGCAATTTCTAGTTATATATCGAACCCACATAGCGCAAGTAGGCAAGTATTATTATTCGGCGTTTCTATCGCACCCAAGGTGTCACGTTGTGTTGAGTGAATTGACTTAAAGTGTTGAGATAAAGATGGTGAGTTGAAAGCAATAAGTAAAAAGTAGTTGAGCGTAAAGTAAAATCTGAATAGTAACAAAACAAAGTAGCTGGTTGCGGTTGGGTGTTGGGTTTTCTATAGATGAGAGAACAAGTGTAGAGAGGTTCAGCTCATGGTGATTGTGAGTGTGCCATATGGATGAATGTATGGATGCACTTGGTATGTGAAAGTGAATTTAACATATTAGGATACATGTAGGCAAGCAACCCTTGAGTCGTCTATCTTCTCCATGCCAGGATTGATAAACATTATTGTCCCATTACATGTTGCTATCAGCAATAGCCAGCATAATTATTAAGGTCGTTAGACCAGACCAACGCATTATGGTTAATGGTTCCTCATTTTCCTCGAGTTGTGTCCACTTCTCTTTGGTATCTCTCCTGTTACTAGGAGGTTGTGGAGTCGCTAGACAACCAGTGTTCATCTATGCAGGTCTCTGGATCATGTTGAACATGCCCTTAGTTAGACAACAAATATTACACAAACCATAGATGATCAATCTCATAAGTAATAATAACATTTCTTTCACGAATGAATGGAAATAATAATAGGCACATCACATCTCACGAATCCTCTATATTCCAACGCGAAGGGGATTTACTCGCCCATAGGAAGTGATTGAAACAAAGGCATAATAATATAGCAAATGGAGTTTGATGACGCGTAAAGCACACGCCCGTTGGGAACCCCAAGTGGAAGGTGTGATGCGTACAGCAGCAAGTTTCCCTCAGTAAGAAACCAAGGTTTATCGAACCAGTAGGAGCCAAGAAGCACGTTGAAGGTTGATGGCGGCGGAATATAGTGCGGCGCAACACCAGGGATTCCGGCGCCAACGTGGAACCTGCACAACACAACCAAAGTACTTTGCCCCAACGAAACAGTGATGTTGTCAATCTCACCGGCTTGCTGTAACAAAGAATTAGATGTATAGTGTGGATGATGATTATTTGCAGAAAATAGTAAAACAAGTATTGCAGTAGATTGTATTCGATGTAAAAGAATGGACCGGGGTCCACAGTTCACTAGAGGTGTCTCTCCCATAAGATAAATAGCATGTTGGGTGAACAAATTACAGTCGGGCAATTGACAAATAGAGAGGGCATGACCATGCACATACATGATATGATGAGTATAGTGAGATTTAATTGGGCATTACGACAAAGTACATAGACCGCTATCCAGCATGCATCTATGCCTAAAAAGTCCACCTTCAGGGTATCATCCGAACCCCTTCCGGTATTAAGTTGCAAACAACGAGACAATTGCATTAAGTATGGTGCGTAATGTAATCAATAACTACATCCTTGGACATAGCATCAATGTTTTATCGCTAGTGGCAACAAGACATCCACAACCTTAGAACTTTCCGTCACCGTCCCGGATTTAATGGAGGCATGAACCCACTATCGAGCATAAATACTCCCTCTTGGAGTTAAGAGTAAAAACTTGGCCGAGCCTCTACTAATAACGGAGAGCATGCAAGATCATAAACAACACATAGGTAATAGATTGATAATCAACATAACATAGTATTCTCTATCCATCGGATCCCGACAAACACAACATATAGCATTACAGATAGATGATCTTGATCATGTTAGGCAGCTCACAAGATCCAACAATGAAGCACATGAGGAGAAGACAACCATCTAGCTACTGCTATGGACCCATAGTCCAGGGGTGAACTACTCACTCATCACTCCGGAGGTGACCATGGCGGTGAAGAGTCCTCCGGGAGATGATTCCCCTCTCCGGCAGGGTGCCGGAGGCGATCTCCTGAATCCCCCGAGATGGGATTGGCGGCGGCGGCGTCTCTGGAAGGTTTTCCGTATCGTGGCTCTCGGTACTGGGGGTTTCGCGACGAAGGCTATTTGTAGGCGGAAGGGCAACGCAGGGGGCCACACGAGGGCCCCACACACCAGGGCCGCGCGGCCAAGACCTGGGCCGCGCCGCCCTGTTGTGGCGGCGCCTCGTGGCCCCACTTCCTTTCCCCTCGGTCTTCTGGAAGCTTCGTGGCAAAATAGGCCCCTGGGCGTTGATTTCGTCCAATTCCGAGAATATTTCCTTACTAGGATTTCGGAAACCAAAAACAGCGAGAAAACAAGAATCGGCTCTTCGGCATCTCGTTAATAGGTTAGTGCCGGAAAATGCATAAATACAACATATAATGTGTATAAAACATGTAGATATCATCAATAATGTGGCATGGAACATAAGAAATTATCGATACGTCGGAGACGTATCAGAGTTCATCTCGATATTACCCTAGCAATCCGCAAATAAGATCAAACCTAATCCAATCTCAAAATTCTTGAGTGAGAATTGAGTTTACAACCTAGTTCTTACAAAGATAAATCTCTCTCACTATGTGGTGACGTTGATGCTAGAGTGAAGGATTTTGAGGAGGAGGATCGTAGTGAAGGTTGAAGGATGATTTCTTCTTCTTCGAATCTCTTCTTCTCTATTCCTGAGCGCAATGCGACGGCTGTGAATATTTCACGTCTCTAGCCCCTTCACAAAAAAAACCCTTTTGAAGAGGTGAAGGCGATGGCACTGGTACGTCACATGGTACAATTGGATGCCCGTACGAGTGGTTGTTAAGTTGTCTTCTTCCACTTGAAATGTAAATCTTCTCGATTAAGGACTTGCTTGATTTCCTCCAAATCTTCATTTATGACTTGATTTACTTCCAAAATTGTCCATTTCTTGGAAGTTACATAAGAGCACAAGGAAAAGGAAGGTTCATTATATTTTGTCACTTTGTCGGGTAGTTAGAAAGCGAAAACCAGAAAATACTAATAAATCCATATAAAATCACCTTGGAAAACACGGCATTTTTTGGAGCTATCAATTTTCATTTCAATTTTTTACATATATGCTAATTATGTATGCAATTACACATACCATTGCATATAAACAGTCCATATGCAATTACACATCATGTGCAACAATTGCACATGAAAACGTTAATTAGCATGAAAAAATGTCACCGGGTTTTAATTTACACACACATAGGCTAGTCACGCACATGTATGCAATTACATAGAAATGTACATTTTCATACAATATTTTTTGGGGTAAAATGCAAAAAATAATGAATGAACTTTAAATTACACACATATATGCAATTATGCGTATATGTGCAATTAATATGCAAATTGCACATATAAAATAAAAGCGAAAACTAGTTTGTTCAAAAAGGTGAAAAAAGTACAAATAGAAAAAAAGCCTTGCTAATCTCAATCACACCATTTGTGTTTACTAGGCCTGCCCCAGAAATGAAACAAGCCAAAAAAAAAAACTCAGAACAAAATAAAAAACAGACGGAACAAATACAGCCCGAAAACACCAGCCTGCTTCTCCCTTGGCGTGAATCTTGATAAAATCTGATCGACACACAATGGCATCAACATGAGCTAAAATAATTCTTTGGCTACTCGAGAATTAGCAAAAGCATTAATTTTTTCGATAAAGAATGCTTTATTACTTTTTAGAAGCAATTACATCCAGCCTCTGCATAACCAGGATGCACACAGCCGTTTATGAGTCTTTAAGTCCAAAAAAGTCAAACTAAAAAAGGAACTAGGCGGAATACATATCGGAACGATGAATCATATAACGCCTAAGGTGTAGGTGGGACTTCAATCCGTAGACTATACTGCCACCCATGTAGGGAAAAAGTATCCCTCGCCGTATCCTCCAACCGTGTACAGACCTCCGTAAATAGGTCTCGGTTCTCCATGCACTGAAGAGGTAACCACAAACGAAGAATACCTGTACATCTGTAGATGACCTGCAATAAAGAGCAATTTTTATCATTAAAAATCTTGTCATTTCTACTCAGCCAAAGCGCCCAGATAACTGCTAGCGCCCCCACCCTAAGAAGCAACTTGAACCTTGGATCTATACCGTGAAGCCAATTGCCAAAGACATTGGCCACACTAGTCGGAGGATACATGGTAGACGCTACTTGGATGACAGACCAAATATATCTCGCGAATTGGCACTGGAAGAAAAGGTGTTTAATAGTTTCGTCTTGATGACAAAAAACACATCGAGTACTTCCGTGCCAATTCCGCTTAACAAGATTGTCTTTGGTGATGATGACACCTCGACGAAGATACCATCCAAATATTTTTATTTTAAATGGTATCTTCATCTTCCAAATATTCTTATTATTATCAACTGGTAAATCAGAATGAAGTATGGCGCTGTATAAAGATTTGACCGAGAAAGAGCCATCTACATGTAAATTCCATCTAAATTCATCTGGTTCAGGTGATAGATTAATATCCCCCAACCTTTGAATTAAGGCATTCCATGCCAAAAGCCTTTGTCCTAGCAAAACTCGTCTGAACGTCACATTCGGGGGAGAGGTAGTCATTACTGTGGCAATGGTATCTCCTTTGCGACGAACGATACTATACAACGCAGGATACTGTTCACTTAGGGGTGTATTGTCTAACAAAGCATCCTCCCAGAACCGTATATGTGCTCCATTCTTAATTGAGGAAGTTCCATGACGGAAGAAAATATTCCTTGTCGCCATTAGACCAGCCCAGAAGTGTGAATCCCAGGTTTCCAAACCACTTGGGACAACGTCTTGGAGCCGATATATTTTCTCCGAAGAATAGATTGCCAAATCTCATCCTCGGTAAGGAGCTTAAAAAGCCATTTACCTAGCAGAGCGTTCTTGACCTCGAGGTCATGAACTCCAAGCCCGCCTTGATCCAAAAAATAGTGGCTTACATTATCACTTTACAATCTTTTACAATAACATTTGATGTTAGGTTATGTGAGAATAATTATCAAATATTCTGAAGAGAATTTCTGGTAATTTTATTTTTGTAAATGGGATCCATGTGGCATCCGACTTAGTCTGTCACGGCGGCTTTGTTATTACAATCACTGTGGAGTAATGAGGTTGGACTGAAATTCCAGTCTCACAACTTGGGCGATGACCCCTCGTTGCCTCATGAGGGTCACGTGTGGTAATCACGTCTGCAGCATCACTCCCACTCTTTTGGCAGCACGAGTATAATAACGAAGCCGCCGCCGTGCAGCACTTCTCTCCAGCAAACAGCGCCCGATCGCAACTTCCCATCATATTCCTTACTCCAGCTTCTTCTCCCCCGCTTCATCCATGTCAACGTCACTGCCCTCCTCACTCGAACACCCCTCCCTTGGCTCCCGATCCCTATGCACATATATACATGGCCCATCTTCATCCTACACACTCAGCACACAGAACTCGATCACCACCGATTCAGCGCAACAGCATATATGGTACAAGAAGGCTACCAGGCCGACTCTGCCGCCGACATCATGGACTCGTCGTCGGGCTGGGCGGTCGCGCCGGCGGTCTCCACGCCCTCCGCGCCGACCATGGCGCTCGGCGCTATACTCACCATGTCGACCATCTTCCTGCTATTCATAATCTTCGCCCTCGTGCTCATCTTCCTCCAGTACTACTTCAACGCCGGTGTACGCATCGCGCCGAGAGGCGGCGCGGTGGCAGCTGCGGGCCACAGGGACAAGGGCGTCGACCCTGAGCTTCTACGGTCGCTGCCTGTCACTGTGTACCGAGCGGGGTCGCCGAAGGGCGCCGCCACGGATGACGTCGGGGTGGAGTGCGCGGTATGCCTGTCCGAGCTTGAGGACGGGGACGAGGCCAGGTTCTTGCCCCGGTGCGGCCACGGGTTCCACGCCCAGTGCGTCGACATGTGGCTGGCTTCCCACTCCACCTGCCCACTCTGCCGGGTCACCGTCGCCAAGCCCGACGCGTCGCTTACATCGACGGGCCTTCCGCCCGTGCCGTCGGAGCCGGCGAACTACGCCGCGAACATGCCGGCTAGTGTGCTGCTCGGGGTTTCAGACCAGGCCACGCTCACCGCGGTGATCGTGAACTCTGACGGAGGCCGCCCGAGACCCTCCGCCCTGGCCTCGGCGGCAGTGCTGGTGATCGACATTCCGGAATCGATGATGGTGGCGACACCGCACGATGCGGTCAAGACGCCGGGCTCGGCTAGGATGAGGTCGCTCAAGAAGCTGTGGAGCTTAGGGAGGCAAGGGCCGTCCTGTTCGTGGGGCAGCGGCAGCGGCAGCGGATCAGCATGCGCTGAGCAGGTTATTAACATCGCATCCGCAACCCCGAGAGCTCAGCTGTAGTGTAGACTGTAGAGCTGGAATTACCAGCTCTGTGTACATATACACATGTTGGGACGAGACATAGTCACATTTAGACAGACTGTAGAGCTGGAATTACCAGCTCTGTGTACATATACACATGTTGGGACGAGACATAGTCACATTTAGACATTCTTTTGTAGAGATTGGCAATAGACGTGTGATGTTCTTTGATAGCTGATCAGTATAGAAACAATGAGACCGAGCGGCAGGCTCGGGTAGCTACCTTTAAACAAAAGTATAGAAGCAATGAGGAGTAAAGGCTATTTTTTGCCCCATCCATATCTCTATCTCATACTAGTCCTTCCTTCGCTTTTAATCTACATATTGAGCTAGAAATCATTCCAATTTAATCTGAATTTCATCGGCATTAGCATTGTTTTCACAATAACATTCTCGATATTAAATCATAGACATTAAAGCTTTGTCCATGACTAACCATTATAGCATCGCTAGCAGACACCGCAAATCGAAAACCGCAAACCCCAAAAATGCGTAAGGAGGCCACCTCAAACGTGTTTTGCGGGCTGAAAAGATGACAGGCAGCCCAAACACCGCAAAAAATCCCCAAAACAGCATATTCCTTATGATGGCCCACAATTAACCTTTTTTTTTTATTTTTCCCTCTTCTTCAACCTCCCACCTAGGCACGACCCGCCCCTGCCGTGCACGCCCCGCCCGCCGCCAGTCGTGCACCGCTGCACGCACGCCTCCAGCCGCCAGCACGCCCCGCCACGCGCAGGCCTCCAGCCGACCGCACGTCCCCAGCCGCCGCACGCCCGCCGTCCGGCTGCTCCGCCCCTGACCTCAACCGCTGCTTGCTCGCCACCTTACCGACGAGCTCAGCCCGCTCCTGGCGTCGACCACCGGCGAGCTCCATCCCCTCCATCTTCGCGTCCAATTTTTGCCGGATTCCAGCGATTCCGGTGAATTTTGGCTGACTCCAACGCCCGGACGAGGATGTTAGGCTGAAATTTCCTTCGCGCCAACGCGGAAGTGGGGATGGGGTTCGCACTCAAAAGGCCTCGCGAGACTGGATATTTGAGGTTTCCACGACACAAAACTGGATAGTCTGGAAAAAATATTCTGGATGGGGCCCGATGCGATAGTTTGGACCGACCCTTTTTTCCCTCTAAAACCACAAAATAGCAGTTATTATGCGGATGGGGGTATGCTTGAGATGCTCTTAGTGGTGGATCCAGGGTGAAAGGGGGTGAGCCGACCGTATGATTTGGCCCACCTATCTTATGTTTTATACAAAAATAAATGAATAAAGAAAAAAAAAAGGCTAGCCCAAGTTAGGGCAAACTCACCATAACAAAATGTGCTGGATTCGCCCACTGCCAAACAGCAAGCCCATTTTGCAAGCCAATTGCATGGATTCAATTATTCTCTCTTTTGGTTTATAGTTAGTGTTTTGTTTCACTACCCCAAACATCAAGACCAAGTAGTAACGGGCACATTATCTCATTTTTTCCAAGATGTAGACTAAAAGAGAGTATTTATTATTAAGTCTTATTCTTGCCTAATCCTCCTTACTTATGAGATATCGTATTTCCGCCTTAGGTTTTGTATAGATTTCCAAGTTTTTATAAGAAGCCGTTTTGATTTTATCAGTTTTTTTGAACGAGAATAGGCCCCGAAAGGCCTATATGCTTCATTTGTCATGATTGGTTACGAACCAAACTATAGACAGAACCCTAAAAAGAGACATAATACAATCCAGTCCCGAAATAAGCTAAAAGGACCCTAAAATGATAGATCCGAAAGCACTCATGTCCTTGGTCATCGTCATTGCAAGACTTCCAGCAATGGCCACCCTTCCCAGCTCCAGGGACGAAACCACTTGGAACATGAAGGAAGTGGGGTGTCGTTGCGGGTCTTTCAGAATGGAGGTTGAACAGAACCCGTGTTGCATTAGGGTTGAGGCTTGGAGTTGCTGACTGCTAGTATCTTGAGCCGACCGCCAAACATCGGGGGTCGATTATGAACTCCAGGCTGAAGCAGCTTCAGATCTCTCCCTCGACCTTTCAGCCACATAGATCGAAGCACCGCACCACTTCTTCCCCTCGCCACCACGATCGACTAGAAAAAGCTTCTCATCACCTCTGCTCCACAACGCACCAGTCGATAGGCACCACGAGTTTATTGAGGGAGTGATCGTTATTCTTACTCATCGTTCCAAGCTCCGATCCTTGGAGGGAGAGAACAACAAGCAAGAGACCTACCTAGCCCCGGATCCGGCTGCTCTAATCTAGCGCTCCACTCCCATCTACCGGCATGAAGCCAAATTCTAACATTCAGCCAAGATCCTTACAATAACTATGTACAAGTCGACCAATCTATCCTTCTCTCCTCCAGACGGCGACGCCGCCCAAGTTGAGTCGAGGAGCACTTGGGAGAGGAGAGCCTCTCAAGTTTATTGTAGGGAATAGAGAGAAGAAACTCGAGAATGGAACCCCTTTTTGATTTTATCATGATTCACTCTATTTACGGTCAAACCAATCAAGTTTCACTATGTTTTATTAACTCATCAAGTTCGACGGAGTTCCATTCATGTTTAGTTCAGATATATAATTAAGATCCATAAGTCTTATAATGGGATCAATATTAACCATAGTCTCATAGAGGTCTGGTCTGCACAGCAGCAACAAGGCGAGCATGCTGAATTGATGCACATGCATACAGCCAACCTAAGTTGACACTTTGAAAAGTATAAAAGAGTACAAAAACGTGACGTTAACGTAGCTCATCAACATGCCAAACTGCTGGAGGCAAAAGCAAAACCTGTCTTGTGATATAATGCAATTTAATATGCCTTGGTCTATCTATGTAAGTTGTCAACAGAGAGGGCGGGTTCAGGTAGCGCGAGTCAAGCAAAACCTTTCCTGTGCGAATTCTTTCCTCATGTTGCCGTCTTGACTCTTAAGAGCATCTCCACCGGCGAGCTTCAAATAATTGCCGGTAGAGGTGTCGGTACTGCTGTATGGAGAATCTAGTACTGCATACTTTATTTTGGGGTGCTGCTTTCACACCGGCGCCCCTAAACCAACGGTCCCAATATTTGAATCAAAATTTCAAATAAAAAGCATAGAAATTCGAATAAAGAGGAGAAATATTCCATAAACTAATGCATAATGGGGAATATGGTTTTACACAAACTAAGATATAGTTTGGAACCTAGTTTCCACAAACTAATACATAGTTTGAACCATGGTTGACACAAAACATTGAAAAATGAGGAAACCTAACTAGTGTTTGCATCGCAAATTTCGTGTGTTCGCTACCAAGAAAGAACACTCCCATGCACTCCCACTTACCCAAACTGGGCTGGTGATGATAGCCATGTTGGTCCTTTCGAGGAGGAACATCCAGAAACCTCCGTGCCTGTTTTCGCTGCGAAGAAACAACACTCGGCGTGTTGAATCGTCCTCCTTATCAATGTCCGTTGTAGTGCCGGCGGCAACGCGTGTCGTCGAACACCTTGACGCTCATATCTGCGTCGCCAAGGTAGGAGAATGTGAGCACGCAGCTGGCTTCGAGGTCGTGGTAACGCGCGAACTTCTCCTGTGTGAAGGTACATCTTGCGCGCCCGTCAAAGAGCACGTCCACCGGCCACCGGCAGCAGTCCCAGCCACCCTCCCGCAGATGCCGCGCGCCCCGCTCGTTGCCGGCGACGAAGTCGGCGAACTTGTTCGACAACCTCTGGATGTCGAGTGGGTCGCCTTTGATAACGACGACGATCTCGAACATCACTTCCCGCTCTTCCTGCAGGTCAGACGATGAAGACGACGGCATCGCAGGCGACGGCGACCGTGCAGCTCTGTCGCGGCCACGACCACGACAACGGCCGCAACCTCGGCCTCGGCCTCGGCCTCTATCAGCCATGGCATCGTCTCTTGAGATGTTGGAGACTAGGTTTGGGGAGAGAGGCGCTAGGTTTGTGTATGAGGGACAATGCGAGAGCGCCCTTTTTATAGGCCGGAGGGAGGCGGGGAAGCGATGGCACTCAATAACGCCGGCACGGAGAGCTAGGCGCGACGGGACGGTTCGCCGCGCCTGAATGGAAACTGCACCGCCGCTGCACGCCAATAACTTCCGTCGTGAGGTAGGCGACGGTTAGGTTAAACTTGGATGTGCCGCTGACGCTTCGGTCCCGCCACTCCCCGCTGGCATCGACTTTTGGAATGTGTGCTGACAGGCGGCTCCCACGCCCAAAAATTTCCGTGCCGCGAGGCGCCGGCGCGCCCGATTCATGCCCTTCACGAAGGGGCCGACACGGGGTTGCCGGCGCTTCTATTGGCCTCGAAAAAGCGTCGGCGCTATTTGGGACGCGCCGGTGTGAGATCATTTTCGCTGCCGGCCCCCAAAACGCTATCGGGGCCGATATGGGGCGCACCGGTGGAGATGGTCTAACCGAGGGTAGCAGTTTGTGGTTTGGTTTTTTACTCTTCAGCTGCGTATTATTATAACTCGTGCATGTCAGGTACCTTTCATAAAAAAGATATTTTAACTTTGTTAAAGTATGTATATTTATCAAAGATAAGTGCAAATTCACGATTTTTTTTAAAATAATACACTCTTTTTTATTAATTCCAGAAATAATACTCGTTTTTAACTTTTTACACGACTAATACACCGTCGGGTTTGTGGAACCCGAAACAGAAAAATCGGGGCAGACGACCCCGAAACGAGACGAATCTAGCCCTGCCGCGCCGAGTCGGAGTCACTGGCCCAGAATTGCTTTAATCTGGCGACGGAATCCCGAGGAAAGGGATGTCCCGATCTGCCAGCGGCAGAGATGTCGTGTCGCAGCATCCTGAGGGGGAGGAATCGGCGTCCTCGACCCCAACACGGGAGCTTCGGGGTTCTCTAGCCCGAGATTCCCCTGCATAAAATCGACCGCGACGCGCGCTGCTCTTCTTCATCCTCAGTTCTTCCTCACATCTCCTCCGACTCTCGTTTCGTCTCAGCTATACCTCTGTTTTCTCCCATTTAGCTGCGATTTGTCCAACATTTTGCTGTTATTTGACCACCAAGTGTTGTAGAATCACCTGATCTATAGATGGGTTAGATTTGGAAGCGTTTTGGTGGAGGTGATGGTGGTGGTGGTGGTAGAGGTGGTGGTGGTGCTGCTACGTGGTGGTGCTGGTGTTATGATACGTCTCCAACGTATCTATAATATCTTATGTTCCATGCTAGTTTTATGACAATACCTACATGTTTTATATATACTTTATATCGTTTTGATGCATTTTACGGCACTAACCTATTAACAAGATGCCGAAGAGCCAGTTCCTGTTTTCTGCTGTTTTTGGTTTCAGAAATCCTACAAAGGAAATATTCTCGGAATTGGACGAAATCAACGCCCATGATCTTATATTTCACGGAAGCTTCCAGAGAGCCAGAGAGGGACCAGAGGGGAGCCCTGGGGGCCCCACCCCACAAGGCGGCGCGGCCAAGGGGGGGCGCCCCCCTATGGTGTGGGACCTCCAGGACCCCTCCGAGGCTGCCCTTTCGCCTATATATTCTCTCCGCCTTGAAAACCCTAAAACCGAGAGCCACGATACGGAAAACCTTCCAGAGGCGCCGCCGCCGCCAATCCCATCTCGGGGGATTCAGGAGATCGCCTCCGGCACCCTGCCGGAGAGGGGAATCATCTCCCGGAGGACTCTTCATCACCATGATCGCCTCCGGATTGATGTGTGAGTAGTTCACCCCTGGACTATGGGTCCATAGCAGTAGCTAGATGGTTGTCTTCTCCTCATTGTGCTATCATGTTAGATCTTGTGAGCTGCCTATCATGATCAAGATCATCTATTTGTAATGCTACATGTTGTGTTTGTTGGGATCCGATAAATATGGAATACTATGTCAAGTTGATTATCAATCTATCATATATGTGTTGTTTATGTTCTTGCATGCTCTCCGTTGCTAGTAGAGGCTCTGGCCAAGTTGATACTTGTAACTCCAAGAGGGAGTATTTATGCTCGATAGTGGGTTCATGCCTCCATTGAATCTGGGATAGTGACAGAAAGTTCTAAGGTTGTGGATGTGTTGTTGCCACTAGGGATAAAACATCAATGCTTTGTCTAAGGATATTTGTGTTGATTACATTACGCACCATACTTAATGCAATTGTCTCGTTGTTTGCAACTTAATACTCGGAAGGGGTGCGGATGCTAACCTCGAAGGTGGACTTTTTAGGCATAGATGCATGCTGGATAGCGGTCTATGTACTTTGTCGTAATGCCCTGATTAAATCTCATAGTAGTCATCGTGATATGTATGTGCATTGTTATGCCCTCACTATTTGTCAATTGCCCAACTGTAATTTGTTCACCCAACATGCTATTTATCTTATGGGAGAGACACCACTAGCAAACTCTATTCTTTACTGTTCTTCGCAAACAAACATCATTTTCCACACCATACGTTTAATCCTTTGTTTACAGCAAGCCGGTGAGATTGACAACCTCACTGTTAAGTTGGGGCAAAGTATTGTGATTGTGTTGTGCAGGTTCCACGTTGGCACCGGAATCCCTGGTGTTGAACCGCACTACACTCCGTCACCAACAGCCTTCACGTGTTCCTTGACTCCTACTGGTTCGATAACCTTGGTTTCATACTGAGGGAAAACTCGCTGCTGTACACATCACACCTTCCACTTGGGGTTCCCAACGGACGTGTGTTAACTACCATGCCAACAGCAAGGATTTTTTCTTGCGCCGTTGCCGGGGAGGTAAGGTAAAAGGTATTCACATCCTCCGACTACTAAGCTATTTCCTAGCATTGTTGCCGGTGTGTGAGTGCTCGAAGCTATTTCCTTTAGATCCTGCAATTGCATCTTTTTGTTTCTTGTTTTTATTTTCACTAGTTAGGCTTAATGGAAAACAACAAAAATATTAGAGATCTTTATAGTATCTATCTTGAGTTAGGACATGAGGTGTTTGAAGAGAAAATTAAAAAACCCATGGAACTTTGTTTGCAAAATAGTTGTAGCAATGTTATTAGCATGAACTCTTTGAACACTATTATTGCTAATGCTATGGAAGAATTTAAGCTTGGGGAAGTTGGTTGTGATATTTTTAGTCCCCCAAGTTTTGAGGAGAAAATTTTCTTTGATGATACTTTGCCTCCCATTTATGATGAGTATAATGATAGTGGTATTTTCGTGCCACCTACTATGGAGGATAAAGTTTATTATGATTATACCATGCCTGCAATTTATGATGATTACAATGATGGTTGTGATAGTTTTACTCCCACTATTACTAATAAAATTGATTATGCTTATGTGGAGAGTAATGATACTTTTATGCATGTGAATAAGAATGCTTTATGTGATAGTTATATTGTTGAGTTTGTTCATGATGCTACTGAAAGTTATTATGAGAGAGGGAAATATGGTTATATGCATCTTAATAATATTAAGTTTCCCCTCTTTATGTTGAGAATCTTGAAGTTACTCGAGTTTTATCTTCCTATGCTTGTCACTTTGTTCTTCATGAATTTATTTGTGAACAAGATTCCTTTTCATAGGAAGTGTGTTAGACTTAAAAGTGTTTCTTATTTGCTTTTTTATACTCTCTTTGCTTCAACTCTCATCCTTATGAGTGCATCATTAAAATTGCTAAGCCCACCTCAATGGCTATAAAGAAAGCACTTCTTGGGAGATAACCCATATTTTATTTTGTTACTGTTTTGTTGTGTCTTGGAAGTTGTTACTACTGTAGCAACATCTCCTTATCTTTACTTTATTGCATTGTTGTGCCAAGTAAAGTCTTTGATAGTAAGGTTGATACTAGATTTGGATTACTGCGCAGAAACAGATTTCTTGCTGTCACGAATTTGAGTAGGATTCTCTGTAGGTAACTCAGAAAAATCTGCAAATTTACGTGTGTGATCCTCAGATATGTACGCAACTTTCATTCAATTTAAGCATTTTCATCTGAGCAAGTTAAGTGCCCCTGAAAAATTCCTCTTTACGGACTGTTCTGTTTTGACAGATTCTGCCTTTTATTTTGCATTGCCTCTTTTGCTATGTTGAATGGATTTCTTTGTTCCATTAACTTTCAGTAGCTTTGAGCAATGTCCAGAAGTGTTAATAATAATTGTGTCACCTCTGAATATGTGAATTTTTGATTATGCACTAACCCTCTAATGAGTTTGTTTTGAGTTTGGTGTGGAGGAAGTTTTCAAGGGTCAAGAGAGGAGGATGATACAATATGATCAAGAAGAGTGAAAAGTCTAAGCTTGAGGATGCCCCCATGGTTCATCCCTGCATATTTCAAGAAGACTCAAGTATCTAAGCTTGGGGATGCCCAAGGCATCCCCTTCTTCATCGACAACTTATCAGGTCACCTCTAGTAAACTATATTTTTATTCCGTCACATCTTATGTACTTTACTTAGAGCGTCTGTGTGCTTTTATTTTTGTTTTGTTATTTTCATTCTCTAAATAAATTCATGCTTATGTGGGAGAGAGACACGCTCCGCTTTTTCATTTGAACACTTGTGTTCTTAGTTTTACTTTTAATGTTCATGGCGAAAGTTAAAAGCTGCTGCATTTATTGCTATTTGGTTGGAAACAGGAAATGCTTCATGTGGTAATTGGTATATGGTCTTGAATAATTCGATACTTGGCAATTGTTTTGCTCAATAGATCATGTTTAAGCTCTTGCATCATGTACTTTGCACCTATTAATGAAGAACTACCATAGAGCTTGTTGAAATTTGGTTTGCATGATTGGTCTCTCTAAAAGTCTAGATATTTTCTGGTAAAGTGTTTGAACAACAAGGAAGACAGTGTAGAGTCTTATAATGCTTGCAATATGTTCTTATGTAAGTTTTGATGTACCGGTTCATACTTGTGTTTGCTTCAAACAACCTTGCTAGCCAAAGCCTTGTACTGAGAGGGAATTCTTCTCGTGCATCCAAAACCTTGAGCCAAAACCTATGCCGTTTGTGTCCACCATATCTACCTACTATGTGGTATTTCTCTGCCATTCCAAAGTAAATTGCTTGAGTGCTACCTTTAAAATGTCATTCCTTGTCTTTACAATATATAGCTGATACGTCCAATTTGCATCACTATTTTATATCATAATTTGCTGTTATTCATTGATATATTTCATATTTGGAGATAATACTTATGTTATTTCATCTATTTTGCATGTTTCATGATTATTGGAGGATCGCGCACCGGAGTCAGGATTCTGCTGGAAAAAGCACCGTCAGAATGCAATATTTCGGAAGATCAACAATTGACGGAAATTATATGAAAAATCCTATTTTTCCAGAAGACGAAGGTAGCCAGAAGGGGGACCCGAGGGGACCCGAGGTGGGCCCACCCCATAGGCCGGCGCGGCCCAAGGCCTGGTCGCGCCGCCCTGTGAGGAGGGGGCCCACAGCCCCCTCTCGCCTCCTTTTCTTCGCGTACGCCTTCGTCCCGAAAACCTAAGCTAGGGGGGTACGTCGCGAAGAGCCACAGCCTCCTCTGCGGGGCGGAGAACACCAGAGAGAAAAGAGCTCTCCGGCAGGCTGAAATCTGCCGGGGAAATTCTCTCCCGGAGGGGGAAATCGACGCCATCGTCACCGTCATCGAGCTGGACATCATCTCCATCACCATCATCATCATCTTCATCATCATCACCGCCGTCTCCACCGCTGCACGCCGTCACCGCTGTAACAATTTGGGTTTGATCTTGATTGTTTGATAGGGGAAACTCTCCCGGTGTTGATTTCTACTTGTTATTGATGCTATTGAGTGAAACCGTTGAACCAAGGTTTATGTTCAGATTGTTATTCATCATCATATCACCTCTGATCATGTTCCATATGATGTCGTGAGTAGTTCGTTTAGTTCTTGAGGACATGGGTGAAGTCTAAATTTTAGTAGTGAAGTATGGTTGAGCAATATTCAATGTTATGATATTTAAGTTGTGGTGTTATTCTTCTAGTGGTGTCGTGTGAACGTCGACTACACGACACTTCACCTTTATGGGCCTAGGGGAATGCATCTTGTACTCGTTTGCCAATTGCGGGGTTGCCGGAGTGACGAAACCGAGCCCCGTTGGTATATCGATGCAGGAGGGATCGCAGGATCTCGCAGTTTAAGGCTGTGGTTAGATTTATCTTAATTACTTTCTTGTAGTTGCGGATGCTTGCAAGGGGTATAATCACAAGTATGTATTAGTCCTAGGAAGGGCGGTACATTAGCATAGGTTCACCCACATAACACTTATCAAAATAATGAAGATTAATTAACAGTATGTAGCGAAAGCACTAGACTAAAATCCCGTGTGTCCTCGAGAACGTTTGGTTATTATAAGTAAACAAACCGGCTTGTCCTTTGTGCTAAAAAGTATTGGGACACTCGCTTCAATTATTACTCTCGCACTTTACTTACTCGTACTTTATTCATCTGTTACATCAAAACCCCCTGAATACTTGTATGTGAGCATTTACAGTGAATCCTTCATCGAAACTGCTTGTCAACACCTTCTGCTCCTCGTTGGGATCTACATTCTTACTTATCGAAGAAACTACGATACACCCCCTATACTTGTGGGTCATCAAGACTATTTTCTGGGGGAGTGAAGCGCTATCGGTAAGTGGAATTGGTAAGGGAAATTTCTACTGTTTGTGCTGATTTTATTTTTGCCTACTGCTATAATTCATTATGGAGAGATCTTCTCTTGAGTGTTTATTTGGGAAATCTACTACTACTGCAAAGGTAGTGGATGAGGCGCCAGGTAAGGAAGAAATACCATACAAAATACCTATGAAAATTATTGAACGTGTAGTGGGTAACCGTTATACGGGGATGGAACTGTCCACCCTGGAGATCATTTACTATTCTTACATGAATTATGCGGTTTATTCAAGTGTGCAGGTATTGCTATGGATGAAGTGAGGAAGAAACTATTCTCTATATCGTTGTCTGGTAAAGCGGCGCATTGGTATAAATTACTGGATAATGGGGATTCTCTTGAATGGAATGATATTGTGCCCCGGTTTTATTCTAAGTTCTATCCTCCAAGTGAGATTCACAAAGATCGGAATCGCATATATAATTTTTGGCCTCATGAAGGAGAGAGTATTGCCCAAGCATGGGGGAGATTGAAGTCTTTAATGCTCAAATGCCCCATTCATGAGCTTCCTCGGTAATATTATTATTGATAATTTCTATGGAAGACTTTCTTTTCAAGACAAGACCTTGCTCGGATACTTCTTGTTCCGGATCATTTACACGCAACAAGGAAGAGTTTAAAAGGGACCTTCTTAATCGGATCCAAGAAAATACTTGAAGGATGGGAGAACAACAAGGATAGAGAATCAGGTATAAATTATGATTATAAATGCATTGAAGCTTTTATGGATACCTGATAAATTTCGTAATATGAGTGCTACTTATGGTCTTGATTCTCAAGTTGCTGCAAATCTTTATAAAGCTTTTGCTTCTCATTATCAATTGCCTAAGAAGAACTTTGATAAGTATCATGAACCGTATAAAGATAAAATTGATTCATCTATAAATAAATGTGTTGTAGTGGAAACTGTTGATCATGTTATTCCTGAAGCTTATATTGAAAAAACTCCTTTCCCTGCTAAAATGAAGGAGTACTCTGTTATAAATAGTGCGGTTCATAAAAGTGAAAAAAACCCTATAGAACCTGAAGAACAAATAAAAGTTGAACCTGCTGTTGCAATTATTAAAGATCTTGTGACTGAAAATGTGGAGGATGGTCATATTATTTTCTGTGAAGATGCCTCTAATATTGTTTCACATCCTAATAAGTCCAATCAAGCTAGTGTTCCTATGCTATCTGTTAGAATTGGTGATCATTGTTATTATGGTTTATGTGATATTGGTGCAAGTATTAGTGCTATTCCTTATGAGTTTTACACGGAGATTATGCACGAAATTTGTTCTTGTGAACTTGAAGATATTGATGTGGTTATTCGGCTGGCTAATAGAGAAACTATCTCTGCAATTGGTATTGTTCGAGATGTGGAAGTTCTATGTGGTAAGATTAAATATCTGATGTCTACGGGAGCTTCTATTCTTGTAGACAGTGTTGGGCCTCCAAGAGCAGAGGTTTGTAGAACAGCAGCAAGTTTCCCTTAAGTGGATCACCCAAGGTTTATCGATCTCAGGGAGGAAGAGGTCAAAGATATCCCTCTCATGCAACCCCGCAACCACAAAGCAAGAAGTCTCTTGTGTCCCCAACACACCTAATAGGTGTACTAGTTCGGCGAAGAGATAGTGAAATACAGGTGGTATGAATGAATATGAGCAAGTAGTAACGGCGTGTAGTTGATGGTGGTAATATGGTAGCAGTAGTAACGCAGCAGATAGTAACGCAGATAAAACGAGTAAACAAGCAGCGATAGCGATATTTAGGAACAAGGCCTATGGAATAGACTTTCGCTAGTGGACACTCTCAACTTTGATCACATAACGGAATAGATAAATGCATACTCTACACTCTTGTTGGATGATGAACACATTGCGTAGGATTACACGAACCCTCAATGCCGGAGTTAACAAGCTCCACAATTCAATGTTCATATTTAAATAACCTTAGAGTGCAAGAAAGATCAATTCGACTAAACCAAGTACTAACATAGTATGCACACTGTCACCTTCACACTATGTAGGAGGAATAGATCACATCAATATCATCATAGCAATAGTTAACTTCATAATCTACAAGAGATCATAATCATAGCTTACGCCAAGTACTAACACGGATGCACACACTGTCACCATTACACCGTGCAGGGAGGAATAAAACTACTTTAATAACATTGCTAGAGTAGCACATAGATAAATTGTGATACAAAACACATTGCAATCATAAAGAGATATAAATAAGCACTTCACTATGCTCTTCATAACGGTGAATAAGTATTCGTGAAATATAGCCTAAGAGACCCACACGGTGCACACACTCGTCACCTTTACACACGTGGGACAAGGAGTCTCCGGAGATCACATAAGTAAAACTCACTTGACTAGCATAATGACATCTAGATTACAAGCATCATCATATGAATCTCAATCATGTAAGGCAGCTCATGAGATTATTGTATTGAAGTACATAGGAGAGAGATGAACCACATAGCTACCGGTACAGCCCCGAGCCTCGATGGAGAACTACTCCCTCCTCATGGGAGAAGCAGCGGTGATGAAGATGGCGGTGGAGATGGCAGCGGTGTCGATGGAGAAGCCTTCCGGGGCACTTCCCCGTTCCGGCGGCGTGCCGAACGGAGACTCCTGTCCCCCGGATCTTGGCTTCGCGATGGCGGCGGCTCGGAAGGTTTCGTGGGTTTCGTCCTTCGTAATAGGGTTTTCGCGACGGAGGCTTTAAATAGGCGGAAGGGCAGCCTCGGAGGGGGCCTGGGGCCACCACACCATAGGGCGGCGGGGCCCCCCCTCTGGCCGCGCCAGGGTGTGGTGTGGGGCCCCCAGGGCTTTCCTCTGGCGGCTCTCGGGTGTTCTGGATGGTTCCGGGAAAAATAGGAACCTGGGCGTTCATTTCGTCCGATTCCGAGAATATTTCGTTACTAGGATTTCTGAAACCAAAAACAGCAGAAAACAGCAACTGGCACTTCGGCATCTTGTTAATAGGTTAGCTCCAGAAAATGCACGAATATGACATAAAGTGTGCATAAAACATGTAGATAACATCAATAATGTGGCATGGAACATAAGAAATTATCGATACGTCGGAGACGTATCAGCATCCCCAAGCTTAGTTTTGCTCGTCCCGAGCAGGTAAAACGATAACAAAGATAATTTCTGGAGTGGCATGCCATCATAAACTTGATCATATTGTAAACATATGTAATGAATGCAGCAATCAAAACAATGGTAATGACATGAGTAAACAACTGAATCATAAAGCAATGACTTTTCATGAATAGCACTTTCAAGACAGGCATCAATAAGTCTTGCATAAGAGTTAACTCATAAAGCAATAAATCAAAGTAAAGGCATTGAAACAACACAAAGGAAGATTAAGTTTCAGTGGTTGCTTTCAACTTGTAACATGTATATCTCATGGATAATTGTCAACATAGAGTAATATAACAAGTACAATATGCAAGTATGTAGGAATCAATGCACAGTTCACACAAGTGTTTGCTTCTTGAGGTGGAGAGAAATAGGTGAACTGACTCAACATAAAAGTAAAGAGAATGGTCCTTCAAAGAGGAAAGCATCGATTGCTATATTTGTGCTAGAGCTTTTATTTTGAAAACATGAAACAATTTTGTCAACGGTAGTAATAAAGCATATGAGTTATGTAAATTATATCCTACAAGTTGCAAGCCTCATGCATAGTATACTAATAGTGCCCGCACCTTGTCCTAATTAGCTTGGATTACCGGATCTTTGCAATGCACATGTTTTAACCAAGTGTCACAATGGGGTACCTCCATGCCGCCCGTACAAAGGTCTAAGGAGAAAGCTCGCATTTTGGATTTCTCGCTTTTGATTATTCTCAACTTAGACATCCATACCGGGACAACATGGACAACAGATAATGGACTCCTCTTTAATGCATAAGCATGTGACAACAATTATTATTCTCATATGAGATTGAGGATATATGTCCAAAACTGAAACTTTCACCATGAATCATGGCTTTAGTTAGCGGCCCAATGTTCTTCTCTAACAATATGCATGCTCCAACCATTAAGGTGGTAGATCTCTCTTACTTCAGACAAGAAGGACATGCATAGCAACTCACATGATATTCAACAAGGAATAGTTGATGGCGTCCCCAGAAACGTGGTTATCGCACAACATGCAACTTAATAAGAGATAAAGTGCATAAGTACATATTCAATACCACAATAGTTTTTAAGCTATTTGTCCCATGAGCTATATATTGCAAAGGTGAATGATGGAGTTTAAAGGTAGCACTCAAGCAATTTACTTTGGAATGGCGGATAAATACCATGTAGTAGGTAGGTATGGTGGACACAAATGGCATAGTGGTTTGCTCAAGGATTTTGGATGCATGAGAAGTATTCCCTCTCGATACAAGGTTTAGGCTAGCAAGGTTATTTGAAACAAACACAAGGATGAACGGTGCAGCAAAACTCACATAAAAGACATATTGTAAACATTATAAGACTCCACACCGTCTTCCTTGTTGTTCAAAACTCAATACTAGATATTATCTAGACTCTAGAGAAACCAAATATGCAAACCAAATTAGCAAGCTCTAAGTGTTTCTTCATTAATGGGTGCAAAGTATATGATGCAAGAGCTTAAACATGAGCACAACAATTGCCAAGTATCAAATTATTCAAGACATTTTAGAATTACTACATGTAGTATTTTCCAATTCCAACCATATAACAATTTAACGAAGAAGAAACTTCGCCATGAATACTATGAGTAGAGCCTAAGGACATACTTGTCCATATGCTACAGCGGAGCGTGTCTCTCTCCCACAAAGTGAATGCTAGGATCCATTTTATTCAAACAAAACAAAAACAAAAACAAACCGACGCTCCAAGCAAAGTGCATAAGATGTGACGGAATAAAAATATAGTTTCAGGAGAGGAACCCGATAATGTTGTCGATGAAGAAGGGGATGCCTTGGGCATCCCCAAGCTTAGACGCTTGAGTCTTCTTAGAATATGCAGGGGTGAACCACCGGGGCATCCCCAAGCTTAGAGCTTTCACTCTCCTTGATCATATTGCATCATACTCCTCTCTTGATCCTTGAAAACTTCCTCCACACCAAACTCGAAACAACTCATTAGAGGGTTAGTGCATAATAAAAATTCACATGTTCAGAGGTGACACAATCATTCTTAACACTTCTGGACCTTGCATAAAGCTACTGGACATTAATGGATCAAAGAAATTCATCCAACATAGCAAAAGAGGCAATGCGAAATAAAAGGCAGAATCTGTCAAAACAGAACAGTCCGTAAATATGGATTTTATTAGGCCACCAGACTTGCTCAAATGAAAATTCCCATATTGAATGAAAGTTGCGTACATATCTGAGGATCATGCACGTAAATTGGCTTAATTTTCTGAGCTACCTACAGGGATATAGACCCAGATTCGTGACAGCAAAGAAATCTGGAACTGTGCAGTAATCCAAATCTAGTACTTACTTTACTATCAAAGACTTTACTTGGCACAACAAAACACAAAACTAAGATAAGGAGAGGTTGCTACAGTAGTAAACAACTTCCAAGACACAAATACAAAACAAATTACTGTAGCAAAATAACACATGGGTTATCTCCCAAGAATTTCTTTCTTTTTAGCCATTAAGATGGGCTCAGCAGTTTTAATGATGCACTCGCAAGAGATAGTATTTGAAGCAAAAGAGAGCATCAAAAGGAAAATTCAAAACAAATTTAAGTCTAACATGCTTCATATGCATAGGAATCTTGTAAATAAACAAGTTCATGAAGAGCAAAGTAACAAGCATAGGAAGATAAAACAAGTGTAGCTTCAAAAATTTCAGCACATAGAGAGGCATTTTAGTAACATGAAAATTTCTACAACCATATTTTCCTCTCTCATAATAACTTTCAGTAGCATCATGAGCAAACTCAACAATATAACTATCACATAAAGCATTCTTATCATGAGTCTCATGCATAAAATTATTACTCTCCACATAGGCATAATCAATTTTATTAGTTGTAGTGGGAGCAAATTCAACAAAGTAGCTATCATTATTATTCTCATCAAGTGTAGGAGACATAGTATAATCACAACAAAATTTACTCTCCATAGTAGGTTGTACCAAAAGACCACTATTATAATAATCATCATAAATAGGAGGCAAAGTATCATCAAAGAAAATTTTCTCCTCAATGCTTGGGGGACTAAAAATATCATGAAAACCAGCTTCCCCAAGCTTAGAACTTTCTACATTATTATCAACAATGGTGTTCAAAGCGTTCATACTAATATTAGTACCAGCATGCAAATAAGATTCCATAGGTTTTTTAATTTTCGCATCAAACAATCCATGTTTTAAATCAGGAAACAGAATAAGAAGCTCATTGTTGTCCATTATGCCAAACTAGTGTAAACAAGAAACAAAAAGATGCAATTGCAGGATTTAAAGGAAATAGCTTCGAGCACAAACACAATGGCGCCGGAAAAGTATCTGTTACACAGGAACCGGAGTATGAGTGTCTTTTTACCTTTCCTCCCCGACAACGGCGCCGGAAAAGTGCTTGATGTCTACGGGAGCTTCTATTCTTGTAGACGAGTGTTGGGCCTCCAAGAGCAGAGGTTTGTAGAACAGCAGCAAGTTTCCCTTAAGTGGATCACCCAAGGTTTATCGATCTCGGGGAGGAAGATGTCAAAGATATCCCTCTCATGCAACCACTGCAACCACAAAGCAAGAAGTCTCTTGTGTCCCCAACACACCTAATAGGTGTACTAGTTCGGCGAAGAGATAGTGAAATACAGGTGGTATGAATGAATATGAGCGATAGTAACGGCGTGTAGTTGATGGTGGTAATATGGTAGCGATAGTAACGCAGCGGTAGTAACGCGAGTAAAACGAGTAAACAAGCAGCGATAGCGATATTTAGGAACAAGGCCTAGGGAATAGACTTTCGCTAGTGGACACTCTCAACTTTGATCACATAACATAATAGATAAATGCATACTCTACACTCTTGTTGGATGATGAACACATTGCGTAGGATTACACGAACCCTCAATGCCGGAGTTAACAAGCTCCAAAATTCAATGTTCATATTTAAATAACCTTAGAGTGCAAGAAAGATCAATTCGACTAAACCAAGTACTAACATAGTATGCACACTTGTCACCTTCACACTATGTAGGAGGAATAGATCACATCAATACCATCATAGCAATAGTTAACTTCATAATCTACAAGAGATCATAATCATAGCTTACGCCAAGTACTAACACTGATGCACACACTGTCACCATTACACCGTGCAGAAGGAATAAAACTACTTTAATAACATTGCTAGAGTAGCACATAGATAAATTGTGATACAAAACACATTGCAATCATAAAGAGATATAAATAAGCACTTCACTATGCTCTTCATAACGGTGAATACGTATTCGTGAAATATAGCCTAAGAGACCCACACGGTGCACACACTTGTCACCTTTACACACGTGGGACAAGGAGTCTCCGGAGATCACATAAGTAAAACTCACTTGACTAGCATAATGACATCTAGATTACAAGCATCATCATATGAATCTCAATCATGTAAGGCAGCTCATGAGATTATTGTATTGAAGTACATAGGAGAGAGATGAACCACATAGCTACCGGTACAGCCCCGAGCCTCGATGGAGAACTACTCCCTCCTCATGGGAGCAGCAGCGGTGATGAAGATGGCGGTGGAGATGGCATCGGTGTCGATGGAGAAGCCTTCCGGGGGCACTTCCCCGTTCCGGCGGCGTGCCGGAACAGAGACTCCTGTCCCCCAGATCTTGGCTTCGCGATGGCGGCGGCTCTGGAAGGTTTCTATGGGTTTCATCCTCCGTAATAGGGTTTTCGCGACGGAGGCTTTAAATAGGCGGAAGGGCAGCCTCGGAGGGGGCCTGGGGCCACCACACCATAGCGCGGCGCGGCCCCCCCTCTGGCCGCGCCAGGGTGTGGTGTGGGGCCCCCAGGGCTTCCCTCTGGCGGCTCTCGGGTGTTCCGGATGGTTCCGGGAAAAATAGGAACCCGGGCGTTGATTTCGTCCGATTCCGAGAATATTTCGTTACTAGGATTTCTGAAACCAAAAACAGCGAGAAAACGAGGACCGGCACTTCGGCATCTTGTTAATAGGTTAGTTCCAGAAAATGCACGAATATGACATAAAGTGTGCATAAAACATGTAGATAACATCAATAATGTGGCATGGAACATAAGAAATTATCGATACGTCGGAGACGTATCAATATCCTGCTGACTTTTTGGTACTTGGTTTTGCTGCTAGTAAATATTGTCCTATCATTTTTGGTAGACCTTTTCTAAATACTTGTGGAGCTATTATAGATTGCAAGAAAGAGAAACTTTTGACTAAATTTGCTGGTGAATCTTATGAGTTTAACTTCTCTAAATTTACCAAAACTCCTTATAAAATTGATTCGCCTAATAGTGATTTTAAAGTTGAACAAGTGTGCATCTATTGCTCTTGCTCCTAGTAATCCTTTGCAGCAACATTTGGAGAATAGTGAGAGTGAAGTTTTTAGGGAAGAAAGAGATGAGCTTGATGAAATTTTCCTTCGTCAACCTATTCTTAAGCATGATTTACCGGTGGAAGATCTGGGTACAACACCACCACCAAAGGAAGATCCTGTCTTTGATTTAAAACCATTGCTCGATAATCTTAAATTTGCTCATATTGATGATAAGAAAATATATCCTGTTATTATTATTTCTAAGCTTTCAGAGTTTGAAGAAGAAAGGTTATTGGAAATATTGAAGAAACACCGAGGTGCTATTGGCTACACTCTTGATGACTTGAAGGGGATTTCTCCCTCTATTTGCCAACACGCCATTAATATGGAAGATGATGCGAAGCCTGTTGTTGAACCTCAGCATCGTCTAATTCCTAAGATGAAGGATGTGGTAAGAAATGAGGTATTAAGACTCCTTGAAGCTGGTATTATATATCCTATTGCTGATAGTAGATGGGTTAGTCCTGTGCATTGTGTTCCTAAGAAAGGAGGAATGACTGTTGTGCCTAATGATAATGATGAGCTCATACCTCAAAGAGTACTCGTAGGGTATAGAATGTGCATTGATTATCGAAAAGTTAATAAGGTTACTAAGAAAGATCATTACCCTTTGCCTTTTATTGATCAAATGATAGAAAGGTTATCTAAAAATACTCATTTTTGCTTTCTTGATGGTTATTCTGGGTTTTCACAAATTGCTGTAAAAACTAAAGATCAAGAGAAAACCACCTTCACTTGTCCCTATGGAACTTATGCTTATAGGCGTATGCCTTTTGATTTATGTAATGCTCCTGCTACTTTTCAAAGATGCATGTCTGCTATTTTTCATGGCTTTTGTGAGAGTATTGTAGAGGTATTCATGGACGATTTTTCCGTCTATGGAAATTCTTTTGATAATTGCTTGCGGAACCTTGATAAAGTTTTGCGAGAGATGTGAAGAAACTAACCTTGTTCTTAATTGGGAGAAATGCCACTTTATGGTTAATGAAGGAATTGTATTGGGACACAAAATTTCCGAGAGAGGTATTGAAGTTGATAGAGCTAAAGTTGAAGCCATTGAGAAGATGCCCTATCCTAGGGAAGTTAAAGGTATTCGTAGTGTTCTTGCTCATGCTGGGTTTTATAGGAGGTTTATTAAAGACTTCTCCAAGATTTCAAAGCCTCTGACTAATCTTCTTCAAAAAGATGTACCTTTTGTTTTTGATGATGATTGTAAGGAAGTTTTTGAAACTCTAAAGAAAGCCTTAACAACTGCCCCTATAGTTGAACCTCCTGATTGGAATTTACCATTTGAAATTATGTGTGATGCTAGTGATTTTGCTTTAGGCGCTGTTCTTGGACAGCGAGTAGATAAAAAACTGAATGTTATTCATTATGCTAGTAAAACTCTTGATGCTGCTCAAAGAAATTATGCTACTACTGAAAAAGAATTGTTAGGCTGTAGTCTTTGCTTGTGATAAGTTTAGATCTTATATCGTTGATTCAAAAGTTACTATTCATACTGATCATGCTTGCAATTAGATACCTTATGACAAAGAAAGATGCTAAGCCAAGGCTTATTAGATGGGTACTTCTTTTGCAAGAATTTGATCTGCATATTGTAGATAGGAAAGGTGCTGATAATCCTGTTGCTGATAATTTGTCTAGATTGGACAATATTACTTATGATCCTGTTCCTGTTAATGATAGTTTTCCAAATGAACAATTGGCTGTAATAAAGGTGAGCTCGCGAGATAGTCCTTGGTATGCTGATTATGCTAACTTTATTGTTTCCAAGTACTTGCCTCCAACCTTTTCAGCTCAGCAAAGGAGGAAATTCTTTTATGACTTGAGGCATTATTTTTGGGATGACCCACACCTATATAAAGAAGGAGTGGATGGTATTATGCGAAGATGTGTTCCCGAATATGAGCAACAAGAGATATTGAGTAAATGTCATGGTAGTGCTTATGGAGGACATCACGCTGGAAATAGAACCGCGCAAAAGGTTCTACAATCAGGTTTTTATTGGCCAACTCTCTTCAAAGATGCAAGGAAGTTTATTTTATCTTGTGATGAATGTCAAAGGGTTGGTAATATCTCCAGACGCAATGAAATGCCTATGAATTATACTCTTGTTATTGAACCGTTTGATTGTTGGGGATTTGACTTCATGGGACCTTTTCCCTCTTCGGAAGGTAACACTCATATACTTGTTGCTGTTGATTATGTTACTAAATGGGTGGAAGCCATACCTACAAAAAGTGTTGATGGTGAGACCTCTTTAAGAATGCTTTTAGACATTATTTTTCCTAGATTTGGAGTTCCTAGATATATTATGACGGATGGAGGTTCTCATTTTATTCATGGTGGTTTTAGAAAAACTCTTGCTAAATATGGTATTAATCATAGAATTGCTTCCGCTTATCATCCTCAAACTAGTGGGCAAGTAGAACTATCAAATAGAGAAATTAAATCTATCTTGCAAAAGACTGTTAATAAAACTATAAAGAATTGGGCTAGTAAATTGAAGGAGGCACTATGGGCTTATAGAAATGCTTATAAAAACCCCATGGGAATGTCACCTTATAAAATGGTTTATGGAAAAGCTTGTCATTTACCTTTAGAACTAGAGCACAAAGCTTATTGGGCTGTTAGAGAACTAAACAAAGATCCTAAACTAGCCGGTAATAAGAGGTTGTTGCAATTAAGTTCTCTAGATGAATGGAGAAGTGAAGCTTATGAAAATGCTAAACTCTTTAAAGAGAAAGTTAAGAAATGGCATGATAGAAGGATTATCAAAAGAGAGTTTAATATTGGGGATAAAGTCCTATTGTATCGGTCTCGTCTCGAGATTCTTTGCGGGGAAATTACTCTCGAAGTGGGAAGGACCATATGTTGTTGAGGAGGTGTATCGTTCGGGAGCAATTAAAATTAGTTCTCTCCAAGGCAATGCCACACAAGTGGTGAATGGACAAAGACTCAAGCATTATATCTCAGGTGATTCTTATAATGTAGATGTTGATGTTATTCGAGTGGAAACACCAGAGGCTTTCATCAAAGGCCAAATTGAAAGTCCGCCATAACTCGACTTTGAATAGGTAACAGTACAGGTAATAAAAAGTTCACGATTTACTTTCCGAACAATGTTTTTGCTGTTTTTGGAAAATATGAAAAATTACGAGATCGAAACGGAGTGGAGGAGACGCACGAGGGCGTGCCCCCATAGGCCGGCGCGGCCAGGCCTTGGCCCGCGCCGCCCTATGAGCTGGCCGCCTCGTCGCTTCTTTCCGACTCCGGTTCGACCTGGTACTTTCCTTATGTCCTAAAAATTCCTGCTATATAATCCCCCGGACCCCTGGAGGTCCGGATATCGTTTTCTCGACGTGTTTTGTTTCGAGTTGTTTCTGCCAGGATCTATTTTCAATCTAGGAGCACCATGGCCTCCAACAACAAGGGCAAAGGGCTTTCGAAGGAAGAAGTGAAAAGGGTGTCGTCAAAACAAGAGCAACAAGCTGTTGGGAGTAAGCAAATCTTGGTGGGATCTATTGACACTCGACGTTCTTTCTCTCATAACTTGCAGGGACCCTTACCACCTGCTCTTGGCCTCGACTCTTTCCCTGTGCTGGAAGAAGCTCTACGGACTACCGATGAGTTTTGTGGTCAATACTGGGCTCTAAGAAGAGAAGTGGAGATACTCCGGGAGGAGAATTACCGACTCCGTAGAATGCTGGAATATTACTCGATACCCATCACAAGGTCGCTACCGCCAACTTCAGATAACAATGAATCTCTTCGAGCCTTAGTGCAGAATTGCCAAGCTGAGAAACTGAAGCTGAAGGAGATCTGTAAGAAGCGCGGGAGGAGTTCATCACCACCATCGCCAAAGGAGTAATTCATCATCGGTATTGGCATCCCCTTGGTTTGTTCCAAGCTTGGGGGAGTGCCGCGGTATCACATCATCACTACCTTTTACTTTTTACTATCAAGTAGTGTCATATCATGAGTAGGGAAGTTATCGTATAAGATGGGTTGCAGTGTGGAAGTATCTCTCCTTTAGTTGGTTGTCTATGTATCCCTTGGTGTGAGTTATCGTTATGAAATATTAATGAGAAGTCTTATCATTTACATATTGCACACCTTATTTTAGTTTGCAATTTCTATTATATGATTGATCTTGATTTTAGTATTGGTACCACTTTGGGAGCATTGAGTAAATCTATTTGGTTTTGGCAAACTTAGCATTGGTCAATGCTCCCAAAGTGGCTACCAATACTAACAATCAAGACCAATCATACCTAATAGAAATTGCAAACTAAAATAAGGTGTGCCAATATATGTAAATGATAAGACTTCTCATTAATATTTCATAACGATAACACACCAAGGGATACATAGACAACCAACAAGGAGAGATACTTCCATACTGCAACCATCTTATACGATAACTTCCCTACTCATGATATGACACTTGATAGTAAAAAGTAAAGGTAGTGATGATGTGATGCCGCGGCACTCCCAAGCTGGGACAAACCAGGGATTCATGCGATGATGAATTACTCCTTCGGCGATGGTGGTGATGAATTCCTCATGGCGCTCTTCTGGATCTCCTTCAACTTCAGATTTCTCAACTCACTATTCTGCACATAAGACTCGAAGAGATTCATTGTTGATACTGAAGTCGGTAAGCGACCTGCTGTGATAGGATAGTCAGTAATCTTCCGGCGTTCCTACGTGGTCGGTAATTCTCTCTGCAGGTGATCTCCACTTCTCTTCTTAAGTCCAGTATTGACCACCAAAACTCATCGGTAGTCCGTGAAACTTTCGACACGAGGAAATCGAGCTAAGACGAAGCATACCGCATTATGAGAGAAAGGCCGTCAGTAATCCGTCACGCTACTCCACGTGCTGCTGTCATGCAACATCCTTGCAGTGCTATCTGCCGAGCCTTTGCTATGTGCTTCTAGATATGAATACTGGCAGCTGAACTTCAGGCAAAACGCGTCGAGAAAGCGATATCCGGACCTCCGAGAATCCGAGAGATTATATAAGCGGAATTTTATGTCATCAGGAAAGTACCAGAGTCGAACGAGTCGGAAAGCAGCAAGCGGCCAGCACGGCTCAGGTAAGGCCTGGCAGCGCCAGCTATAGAGCACGCCCTCATCGTCTCCTCACTCCGTTTCGATCTCGTAATTTTCATATTTTCAAAAGCAGCAAAAACATTGTTGGAAAGTGCACACCTTACTGTGACTGTTACCTATTCAAAGTCAGTACTAGCGGACTTGTCGCTGATCGTGTTTCCACTTGAGTAACATCAACATCTACATTATAGAGTCACTGAATATAATGCTTGAGTCTTTGTCCATTCACCCTTGCGTGGCATTGCTTGGAGAGAACTAATTTTAATTGCTCTGATCGATACACCTCCTCAACAACATAGTCCTTCCCACTTCGAAATAATTTCCACTTGCAAAGAATCTGCAGGCAGACGATACAATAGGACTTTATCCCAATATGCTGATACTCCTTCTATCATGCCATTTCTAACTTTCTCTTTAAAGAGTTTAGCATTTTCATAAGCTTCACTTCTCCATTCATCTAAGAGAACTTAATTGCAACAACCTCTTATTACCGAGCTAGTTTAGGATCTTTATTTAGTTCTCTAACAGCACTAAGCAATATTAGTTCTACAAAGGTAAATGACAAGCTTTCCATAAACCATTTTATAAGGTGACATTCCCATGGGGTTTTTATAAGCAGTTCTACTAACCATAGTGCTTCCTTCAATTTACTAGTCCAATTCTTCTAGTTTTATTAGCTTGATCTTTTGCAAGATAGATTTAATTTCTCTATTTGATAGTTCTACTTGCCCACTGATTTGAGGATGATAAGCGGAAGCAATTCTATGATTAATACCATATTTAGCAAGAGTTTTCTAAAACCACCATGAATAAAATGAGAGCCTCCATCGTCATAATATATCTAGGAACTCCAAATCTAGGAAAAATAATGTCTAAAAGCATTCTTAAGAAGATCTCACCATCAGCACTTTGCAGGTATAGCTTCCACCCATTTAATAACATAATCAACAGCAACAAGTATATGAGTGTTACCTTATGAAGAGGAAGATCCATGAATCAAATCCCCAACAATCAAGCGGTTCAATAACAAGAGTATAATTCATAGGCATTTCATTAGCGTGCAGATATTACCAGCCCTTTGACATTCATCACAAGATAAAATAAACTTCCTTGCATCTTTGAAGAGTTGGCCAATAAAACTGATTGTAGAACCTTTCTGTGTGATTCATCTCGGTGTGCTCCATAAGCACTACCATGACATTTACTCAATATCTCTTGTTGTTCATATTGAGAACACATCTTCGCATGAACTCATCGCTCCTTCTTTATATAAGTGTGGGTCATCCCAAAATAATGCCTCAGAATCATAAAGAATTTCCTCCTTTGCTGTGAAAAGGTTGGAGACAAGTACTGAAACAATAAAGTTAGCATAATCAACATACCAGAATTCATCTCATGACTCACCTATTGCAGCCAATTGTTCATTTGGAAAACTATCATTAACGGAGCGAGATCATAAGCAATATTTTCAATCTAGACTAAATTATCGACGACAGATTATCAGCACCTTTCCTATCTACAATATATAAAGTCAAATTCTTGCAAAGAAGTACCCATCTAATAAGCCTTGACTAGCATCTTTCTTTGTCATAAGGTATCTAATTGCAGCATGATCGATATGATGTAACTTTTGAATCAACAATATAAGATCTAAACTTATCACAAGCAAGACTACGGCTAACAATTCTTTTTCGATAAGCATAATTTCTTTGAGCAGCATCAGAGTTTTACTAGCATAATGAATAACATTCGATTTTTATCTACTCATTTGTCAAGAACAGCGCCCTACGGCTAAAATCACTAGCATCACACATAATTTCAAATGGCAAATTCCGATCGAGAGGTTCAACTATAGAAGCGATTGTTAAGGCTTTCTTTAGAGTTTCAAAGCTTCCTTACAATCATCATCAAAAGCAAAAGGTACATCTTTTGAAGAGATTAGTAGAAGGCTGAATCTGAAATGCAATAAATCTCTATAAAACCGACATGACCAGAACACTGCGAATGCCTTTAGCATCCCTAGGATAGAGGCATCTTCTCAATTGCTTCAGCTTTAGCTCTATCAACTTCAATACCTCTCTCAGGAAATTTTATGTCAATACAATTCCTTCATTAACCATAAAGTGGCATTTCTCCCAATTAAGAACAAGGTTAGATTTCTTCACATCTACGCAAAACTATCAGATTCCAAGCAATATCAAAAGAATTCCCATAGGCAGAAAATAGCATCCATGAATCCACTACAATACTCTCACAAAAGCCATGAAAAATAGCAGACATGCATCTTTGAAAGTAGCGGAGGCATTACATAAACCAAAAGGCATGCGTCTATAAACATAAGTTCCATAGAGACAAGTGAAAGTGGTTTTCTCTTGATCTTTAGTTTTAGCGACATGTGAAAACCCAGAATAACCATCAAGAAAGCAGAAAATGAGTATTCTAGATAACCTTTCTAACATTTGATCAATAAAAGGCAAAGTAATGATCTTTCTTAATAACCTTATTAACTTTTCGATAATCAATGCACGTTCTATACCTACAACTACTCTTTGAGGAATGAGCTCATCATATCATTAGGCACAGCGTCATTCCTCCTTCTTAGGACACAATGCAAGGACTAACCCATCTACTATCGGCAATAGAATATATAATGCCGGCTTCAGAGTCTTAATACCTCATTTCTTACCGCATCCTTCATCTTAGGAATTAGGCGGCTGACGTTCAACAACGAGCTTCGCATCATCTTCCATATTAATGAGCGTGTTGGCGAAATAGAGGAGAAATCCCCTTCAGTCATCAAGGTGTAATATGCACCTCGGTCTTTCTTCGGTATTTCCAATAGCCTTTCTTCTTCAAACTCGAAAGCTTAGAACTAATAATAGCAGGATATATTTTCTTATCATCAATATGAGCATATTTAGATTATCGAGCAATGACTTTAAATCAAAGAGCGAGATCTTCCTTTGAGTGGTGGTGTTGTACCAAATCTTCACGCAGTAAATCATGCTTAGAGAATAGGTTGGCGAAGAAAAATTTCATCAAGCTCATCTCTTTCTTCCTAAAAACTTCACTCTCACTATTCTCCAATATTCTTGCAAAGTTGCTAGGAGCAGAACAATAGATACACATCATTCAACTTTAAAATCACTATTAGGCAAGAATCAATTTTATAAGGAGTTTTGTCAAATTTAGAGGAGTTAAACTCATAAGATTCACCGGCAAATTTAGTCAAAATTTTCTCTTTCTTGCAATCTATAATAGCTCCACAAAAATGTTAGAAGGTCTACCAAAAATGATAGGACAATATTTTAGCGGCAAAACCAAATACTTGAATCTAATCTGTCTCGGCGTAATAAATAATTTCTTATGATATGCCCATTGTGTGTATCTACATGTTTTATGCACACTTTGTCGATGCATTTTGGAGACACTTCTTCTATTAACAAGATGCGAAGTACCGATTCTATTCTTTGACATTTAATCTAATGTAATATTCTCGAATCCAGTGAAAATGCCGAGTTCCCTGAACCATCAGCCGAGAAGCGCGGAGAAGAAAGAGGGCCCCACACCCACTACCACAGCGCGGCGGAGAAGACAGCGCCGCCGCCTATGGCCCAGGCCCCCTCTGACTGCCACTCCGCCCTATTTAAACCTCGTCGCGAAAACCTAATGCAGAGGAGATGAAACCCATAGAAAACCTTCGACGCACATCATCCCTTATCCTGAGACAAGAATCCTGCATTCAGCCTTGCGCCCTTTAGCGGCGAAGAATACTCCATCAGCGATGCCATCTCCACCGCCATCTTCATCACCTTCTTTGCTGAAAGGAAGGAGTAATTCTCCATCGAGGCGAAAATCTCTCTCTATATACTTCAATGCAATATCATGAGAACACTACCTATGATTGAATCATATGACGATAGCAATGCAGATGTCATTATGCTAGTCAAGTAGGATTTTACTTATGTCGGGCTGTCTTGCGTGAATGCTCAAAATGTGATGTAGTCTGCGTATGGAAATATACTAGATATTTCACGGAGATACGTATTCAGCTGACCCATGAAGAGCATAGTGAAAGTGCTTATTTATATCTCTTTATGATTGCAGTAATATTTTAATATCTATGTAGCTACTCTAGCAATATTATTAAAAATAGTTATTCCTCTGCATTATGACGTAGTAAATAAAATATTACGCAAGCGTAAGCTATGATTATGATCTCTTATGGAATTATGAAATTAGCTATTACTATATTGATAATATTGAAACACTGAACAATCAAATTTTTCTTTACACTCTAAATTATTTAAATATGAACATTGGGTAGACTAATCCCGTAGTCGTATAATCCATAATATATTCATCATCCAACAGAGTGTAATTGCTTGTATTTATCTATTATGTTATGTATTGGAAATAATCCCTTAAGCGAAGTCTATTCCCTAGGCCTGTTCTAAATCTGCATTTGCTTATTCTTATTTCTTATACTGCTGTTATACTACCATACCACCATCAGCTACACGCATTCTACTGCTCATATTCATTCATGCCACCTGCTCTTCTGTCTCTTCGCAGACTAATACACCTATTCGTAGAGACACAAGAGACTTCACATGAAGGATATCATCTTCACTGCAGATCAGTCGCTGCTAGGTGATCAACAAAGGCTTCTTTGCTGTCCTACAAACCTGCCTTCTTGGAAGGCCCAACCTTCTCTGCAAGAATAGGAAACAAAATAGACATCAACACTTTTAACTTGCTTAGATGCCCATGAAGAAAAATTAAAAGACACTCATAAATTCAGAATAACAATGCACAAATATTATGTTGTGCTCAGACTATTTCCCCAAATCTACAGTACATCTTTTTAACTGCTATTTACTAGTTTGGTCATAATGGGCAACAATAAACTTCTTATTATTTCTGATAAGATTGTTGTACGAAAATTAAAAACCTATAAGAATCTTATTTGCATCTTGTACTAATATTATATAGACGCTTTAATTTTACCATTATTATTAATAATGTAAATCTGGCTTGGGGAGGCATTTTCATGATATTTTAGTCCCCAAACGTGAAATTTTCTTTGATATTCTACTTTGCCTCTATTATGATGATTATTATAATGAGTAGTCTTTAATTACAACTACTATGGGAAATGAGAACCTGTGTGATATACCTCCCTACACTTGATGAGAATAATAATGATAGCTACTTTGTTAGATTTGCTCCCTCCACAACTAATAAAATTGATTATGCACGTGATAATGAAGGCTTTAATAATTTATGCATGAACTACGAATGCTTTATGTGATAGCTTATATTGAGTGTGTTCATGATGCCTCTTGAGAGATTATTGAGAGAGAGGAAGATATGAGATTGCTTAGAAATTTTCATGTGCACTAAAACGCCTCTCTATGTGCTGAAATTTTGAGCTACCTTTGGTTACATCTTTCTATGCTTGATCGCTTTGCTACTTCATGAATTTGCTTATTTGCAAGATTCCTTATGCATAGGACGTGGGGTTAGGACTTAAGATTTGTTTGCATACTTGCTTTTGATGCTTCTCTTTGCTGTCAAGTCTTATCTCTTGAGTGCATCATTAAAGTAACATTGAGCCCATCTTAGCTGGCTAAAAGAAAGGGACTTCTTGGGAGACTAACCCATGTGTTGAACACCTTTGCGATGAACTGTTTTGCTGTATGTCTTGGAAGTTATTTACTACTGTAATAACCTCTCCTTATCTTAGTTTTGTGTTTTGTTGTGCCAATAAGTCTTTGTGTAAGTACTAGATTTGAATTACTAGGTGCAGTCCCGGGCTGCTGTCCGCGTGCTGTACCCCCTATCCACTTGTAGGTTTTAACTCGAAGCCAGTCTGTGCATGATCTCACGAGATGCTTGTAACTCATTCGGTATGGGAATTTCCATTTGGCAAATACATTTCTTCAATAAAATCCATACTTCTGCGGCATTGCTATTTTGGCAGATTACACCTTTGAAGCTACGCACTTTTCGCACTCTTTTGCTATGTTGGATGGGCTCTTTGATCCCGTAATCTCGAGTGGCTGTATGCAGAGTCCAAGTGTTAAGGAAATGATTGTGGTCACCTAGTATAATTTGTATACATGGCCCTCTAACGAAATTGTTTGAGATTTGTGTAAATTTTCAGAATCGAGGAGATATGATGCAATAGGATGAAGCAGTAAACGCTAAGCTAGAATGCAGGGATACGACCGCTGCATATTCTAAGAAGACTCCAGCGTCCCAGCTGAGATGCCCAGGCGCCCCCTGCTCATCGACAACATTAATAGGAGTTCACTCCACTGAAATACCTATTTTATTCGTCCTCTTATAGCACTTTGCTTGGGCGCGATCATTTCCGTTTGTTTTGTTTTTGCTGTTTGATACTCTCGCATCCTACTTGTCCGTGTAATAGAATACGCTGCGCTGCAACACAACGTTACAAATATCATCTCAAACTCTACTCACTTAATATTCATGTAGCGCGTCTCAATGCTGTTAGAATTATTATATGAGCCGGAGAATTGGAAAATGCCCACATGTAATAACTCTAAAATGTCTTGAATAGTTTGATACTTGGCGAATTGTTAGTGCTCATGTCTTAAGCTCTTGCATCATATACTTGCACCCATTAATGAAGACGCCTAGAAACTGCTAATTGAGTTTGCATACTTACTTCTCTAAGTCTAGATAACATCTCAATGTTGAGATTTGAACAACAGGAAAGCTGATTGTAGAATGCTTAACAACTGTTTGCAATATGTGCTTTTATATGAAGTTTTGCTGCATTTCGTGCCATCCCTTGTGTCTGTTTCACTTAACCTTGCCGTGAGGAACACTTCTGTGCAGGAAATCACTTGCATGCTTAACCAACTACTGCCATTTAGTAAATCGCCATACCTACCTGCTACATGATACATTTATCCGCCATTCCCAAAGTAAAATTGCCTGAGTCTGCTAAACTTCCATCATTCACCTTGCGATATATAGCTTCGTGAGGACAAATAGCTTAAAATACTATTGTAGTAGTATAATACCTATGCACTTATCTCTTATTAGGAATTGCTTGTTGTCTGCGGTAACTGCATTCTGAGGCCGCCATCAACTATTCTGTCCAATATCATGTGAGTGCCGCCATGTCCGTCTTATGCTGAAAGTAAAAGAAGATCTACCACCCAATATGACGGAGCAGCTATACACCAGTGTTAGAAGAAACGTTGGAGCACTAGCTATAGCCATGATCCATGAGTGGAGATTCGGTTTTGAACATATATCCTCAATCTCATATGAAAATAATAATTGTTGTCACATGCTGCTACGTTAGAGAAGGAGTCCATTATGCAGTGTCCATGTTAATCTACGTATGGATATACAAGTCGGAAATAATCAAGGCTGAAAATCAAAATCTCGAGCTATATAGACCTTTCCGACTACGCAGCGGCGTAGGTGCACGACGTTGTAGCCCCAGTTAAAACATGTGCATTGCCAAGATCGATGAAGTCCAAGCTATTAGGGCTTGGCTTCGTTGGGCTATAGCTATGCATTAGACTTGCAGCTTGTAGGATATATAATTTACATAGCTCATATGCTGTATTGCACCGTTTGGCAAATTGTTATCATATTTCAAAATAAAGCTCTAGCGCAACCATGGCAATTCGATACTCTCTCTCTTTGAAGGGCCATTCTCTTGCTTTTATGTGTCGATTCACCTATTTCTCTCCACACTAACAAGCGCGTAGTATCAGTGATGCGTGCATTCCCTTCTGCACTATTAGCGCTTGTTATATTACTCTATGATGACGACTATCCGTGAGATATACATGTTGCAAGTTGAAAGCAACCGCTGAAACAATCTTCCTTTGTGTTGCTTCAATGCCTTTACTTTGATTTATTGCTTTGTAAGTTAACTCTTATGCGAACTTATTAATGCTTGTCGTGAAGTACTATTCATGAAAGTCTTTGCTTTATATTCACGTTGTTCTCATGTCATTACCGATGTTTTGATTTGCTGCATTCATTACATATGTTTACAATATATGATCAAGTTTATGATGGCATGCCACTCCGAGAATTATCTTTGTTGTCCGTTTTACTTGCTCGGGGCGAGCGGCGCTTGAGGGATGCTGATGCGTCTGCCGGCGTATGCCGATATGAGTGTTCCATGCCACATTATGATATTTACCTACATGTTTATGCACTTTATGTCATGTGCGTGCGTTTTTGCAGATTTTAACCTAACAAGATCTGCAAAGTACGGTCTATTTTCACTGTTTTTAGTTTCGAAAATCTAATATGAAATATTCTCGGAATCGAGACGAGGTCGCCCGGAATTCTGGCCCCTCCGGGGCCATCCCGAGGCTGCCGAGAGCGCCGGAGAAGCCACCAAGGGGCCCCACCACCTGCAAGCGCGGAAGAGGGGGCCCTCCAAAACCCCCATGAGCCCCAGGGACCCCCTCGAAGACTGCCCTTCCGCCTATTTAAAGCCTGCGTCCTTGAAAACCACGAAGGTAGACCACGAAACCTTCAGGCCCTCTGCTCCGCTGAAAACCAAGATGCAGAGACGGAGTCTGCGGTGCAGCACGCCGCAGAGCGGGGGGGTGCCGAGCTCTCCATCGACGCAGCTGCCATCTCTTCATCACCCGAACACTTCTCCCATGGGGAGGAGTGGGTCTCCATCGGAGCTCGGGGCTGCAGTAACTGTATGTGAATTTCATCTCTCCTATATACTAATTACAATAATCTCATGAGCTGCCTACATTAGTTCTATGATGATATACAACAATGTCATTATGCTAGTCAAGTGGAGTTTTACTTATGTGATCCCAATGCACGTGTGTAAAGATGACGATGTATGCACCGTATTGGATAAATGCTTTAGAGTATATTTCCGTAGTCTGTTCCGCTATGAAGAGCATGATGATGCTTCATTTATCTCTTTATGAGTACATTATTGATTTTGTAATGCAATTTATCCTTAGTAGCTACTCTAGCAATGTTATTAAAGTAGTTTTATTCCTCTGCCTTGACAATGGTGAGCGATGTGCATCGTGTTAGTACTTGGCGTAAATATGATTATGATCTCTTGTAGATTATGGGGTAACTATTGCTATGATGATATTGATATGATCTATTCTACATAGTGTGAGGCGTGTGTATGCATATGTTGAGAGTAAGCTGACAGTGAATTGATCTTTCTTGCACTCTAAGGTTATTTAAATATGAACCTGATTGTGCTTGTTAACTTTCGGCGTGAGGAGGCCGTGTAATCCCTGCGCGATAATGTTCGTCAATCAACGGAAGTGTAGGTATGCATTTATCTATTGCATTATGTGATGAAGTTGAGTGTCACTGAAAGCGAAGTCTATTCCATAGGCCTTGTACAAATCTTGCTATGCATTGCTTATTTCTTGTTTTCTTTGCGTTACTCTTTAACAGCGTTACTCTTGCTACCGTAATACCGCCATCAACTACAGCTCTTGCTCATGTCATTCATGCCGCATATATCACTATCTCTTAAAGCGAACTAATACACCTATTAGGTAATGTTGAGACACAGGGCACTCTTGCAATGATGCTGAGATTACATGAAGGATATCTTTGACCTCTTCCTCCTTTGAATCGGCCGACTACTAGATCCCTTAAAGAAAACTTCTTGCTACCTTCACAAACCTGCAACTCTTGGGAAGCCCAACTATCTACAGAATAAACTCCGTAGACATCAGATGGTAATCTTACCGCATAAATTCCGCATCTCGAACAGCTCTGAATGCGAGATAATTTCTCTATTAGCCAACGGCTCAACTACATCAATATCTTCAAGTCCTGCCGTGCATAATCTCGTGTAAATACTCATCAAGGAATAGCACTATCTGCACCAATATCACATAAACCATAATAACAATGATCACCAATTCTAACTTGAATAGATTTCTTGATTGTAGAGATAATGAAATATTAGAATCTTCACTTGAAGATAATATGACCATCCTCCACATTTTCGATCACAGATCTTATGTTGCAGCGGCTGATTCAACTTTCTTCAGGATTCTATAAGTTTTCCTTTATGGCAAAGCATATTACTAAACAGAGTATACTCATTTCTTGAAATCAACATAAGCCGGGAATAACATGATCGGCGGTTTCCACTACAGCGACATTTATTATAGATGAATCAATTTTATCTTTATGCGATTTCATGATACTTATCAAATTCAACCTAACCAAACAGTGATAATGAAGCAAGCTTTATAAAGATTTGCAGCAACAATGAGAATCAAAGACCATAGTAGCGCTCTGTGCGAAATTTATCGTATCCATAAGCCAGTATTTATAATCATAATTTATACGTTCTCTATCATGTCATTCTCCCATCCTTCGACTACTTTCTTGGATCGATGAAAGGTCGGCTTGAAACTCTTCGTCTATTCGCATGTCGTAATCGTAGCAAGTATCGAGCAGGCCCGTAATCTCGAGAAGTCTTGCATGAAAGTATCAATAATAATATTGCGAGGAAACTCATGAATGGGGCATTTGAAGGCAAAGAGACTTCAGTCTCCCCCATGCTTGGAGCAATACTCTCTCTATGAGCCAAATTATACTATCGCGTTCGAATCTTGTATGAATCGCGTGAGGATAGAACTTAAGAATAAAACGGTAACAATATCATTCCATTCAAGAGAATCCCCATTATCCCAGTAATTTACTTCACCAATCACGCCCTTCCCGGAACAACGTATAGATAGTTTCTTCCTCACTTCATCCATAGCAATACGCACTTGAATAGGCCGCGCCAGTCACATGTAGAAATATGGAAATGTCTCGAATTAGGCAATTCCATCCCTTATATGGCAATTTACCCCTTGCTGCATTCAATAATTTCGCTAGGTATTTTGTATGGTATTTCTTCCTTGCACTGGCCTCATCCACTGCAGCTTCTTGATAGTAGATTTCACGATAAACGCTCAGAAGATCTCTCGCAATAATTGTATATGATAGGCAAAATAAAATCAGCACCAGCGTCATTTCCCTTGCAATTCCGCTGCGATAGCGCTTCGCGCCTCCCGGAAAACATGTCTTGATGACCCGCAGGCAACAAATTGTAATAAATGATTTCTTAGAATACGTAGGAAATCATAAAAAGATCCCCAGCGAAGGCGAAAATGTTGACATAGCGTTCAAATGAAGGAATTTAATAAATGTCATACTGATATTAGAGATTTCGATGTAGCGAATGAATGAAATGCGGTAGTAAGTGGAAGTATCATTAGAAGCGATATTAATACTGGCGCAGAGAACAAGCGGTATTTACTTATAATGGCAAGCGTTACCGAGGGCCTATGAATTTTAATCTAGTGCTTTAAATTTATCTTGTAATTAATCTTCATTATTTTGATAAGTATTATGTAGGTAGACTATGCTAATGTACGCATTGCGCTTCCTACAAGACTAATACGCTGCTTGTGATTATACCCCTTACTAGCGTCATAACTAAGAAATGATGAAAGATAAATCTAACCACACTGTACCGGCGCCTATATTAGTGTCTGTAAAATATATATGACAACATTATTACCACATGACGTATATACATCCCTTTCTTGTATTCTACCGTATTCTAACCTACCTGTTGTTTACTCTCTATTTGCTAAACCTGTACCTTGCGATGTTAATGGCTACTGCTGAAATGAAAAATACGCCTGATCGGCAACCTGTATGTCTATTAACGCGGCGTGTTTTTACGTTCTCTGCGATATTTTCCCGCTGCCGTGGCGGCTGGCACCGGCGGCTTCTACTGGCGGCGCGCGCGCAACGGTCGTGTTCTGGCGTGCGCGGCGCAACGGCGGCGGAAGATGTGGCGGCGATGGCGGAAGGGGCGGCGGCGGCGGCGTAACGGCTGGCGCGCTGTTATGTGCTGGCGCAGCAACGTGGCGCCTGCTGCTGGCGCTGCTGCTGCTGCTGCTGCCAACTGGCATGGCGGCGCTGTGGCGCTGCTGCTGCGGCATGTATGCCTGTATGTATGTATTAC
>NC_061509.1:138071943-138101349 GCF_022539505.1 Lolium rigidum | reverse complement strand
AAACCGGCTCGAACTCGTATTCGTGGAAGGATACGCCCCGATACGCACCAACCGGCTCGAACTCGTATTCGTGGAAGGATACATCCCGATACTTGGCATAATTTCTACGGAGTAGATTCTTGCCGTGGATTAAAAATGCTCATCAAAATCCTTCCCTTTTTGTTATGGAAACAATCCAACACAGGTTTTGCGCGTCAATACTTGGCTTTCATGATATGGATTCCTTTTATAACTCATTAAATATCATGAAATCTTTAGCTTCAACTCCAATACAAAGATCTAAGGACTGATATGTATTTTTTTTTCAAGAAACAGCAAAGGGCTTTTGCATTTTATTTCATTATTATTAAAAAGATAGAGTTATAGCTTGGATTATACAAGTTTAAAAAGATAGAGTTAGATTTATACTTTGAATCTGCTTACGATGAATAAAGTATGGATCAGAAAACCCTAGCGCTCTCGCGCCGCTCCAGCGAGCAACCGAGCTGGCGGCGCTCCTCCCTTAGCCCCCTTCCCTTCCCCCTCCGCCTCGCTGCCGCCAGAGGGCATCGCCGGGCAAAGCCCGCGCGGCGGGGGGGCCTTCCCCCTCGCGCGGTGGTGGCGACGCGGGCCATCTGTGGCCAGCGAGGGCGTCGTACTAGGCGGTGGGCGCGGCGGCGCGGAGCTTCAGCGTCTGCATGGAGACAGCTTTTCCCCGGGGTGCTCGTGGCGGCGGCTGCTTCCCGGAGCGATGCCGACGACGGCTGGCACGACCTCGGCCCTGGCGCGCTGGTGGCGGTCAAAGGTGATGCAGGTGGGGACCGGCGCGACGGGGTTCGTGGCCGGCGGCGGCGCAACACATGCCTGGCTCGGGTTGGAGGTCTCCAGGCGCAGTGGTGGGTAGTGCGGCTCCTCCGGGCCGCCTCGATTTCGGGCTGGGGCGGGGCCCCTTCGAGCCCACATCTGTCCCAGATCAGTTGGCACCAGCAGCCATGGGTGCTGAAAGTGACCGCTTTTGCAGGTGGAGTGTCCTCCCATCCGGCGGCGATGGTGCAGATGCGCGGTGGCCGCCCTACGCCTTGGTGAGCGTTCGGTGGCCTCGCAGCATTGTCCCGCGGTTTCCCCAGGTCGACAGGTGCTTGGGTGGGATACCGGGGCGGCGGCCCTGAACGGTGGGAGTCTTGTTGGTTGGCGGGCGTGCCAGGGACTCTGATGTTGGCCGGCTCCCTCGGCCGTGGGGACGGCGTGGTGCCGGCGAGTCGTGCGGTGTGACGGTGGTACAGCTGTTGCGAGGGCAACGATCGCTACCCCATGTGGTTTGTGAACCGTATCTGCCAGGGAAACCCTTGCCCTTCTGGGTCACGGCGGTGGCGTCTGCGGGCATCGTTCCCTTCTTGGAGGCGTCGTGGTGGCGGTGCGGTTTCTCCATGTTCTCCGGGTGAAAACCCAAGATCCTTGGATCGGGTGGCACCGGGCTGCCCTCCTCGGCAAAGCCTTGGTGTTTTGCACCCGCGGTGTTTCTCGAAGTGCTCTTTCAGGGTGTTCCTCGTCGGCGGTGAGCTCTGTTGGTCGATTCCTGGTGGTGGCCGGCCTCTGGTGGCGTTTGCGACGTTGGCGCTATCTCGTCGGTCAAGCTTTGGCAGCACCTTATCTCCATCACCACAGTGGCCACCACCACCTGCCGTCCCCCTTGGTCCTTGCTCAAAACCACCGTCGTGCGGCGTCCTCTGGATGTCCGATGAATGAAAACAGCACAGAAGCTCGCGCAACAACGTTGCGCCGTGGATGGCGGAGGCATGCCGTGTGGCGCATTGCGAGTGTGCACTCACGCTGGGGCGTGTTGTGGTGCCCACCGAGTGTTGTAGAACTGGTGCCGGCAGAAGTGGCACCGGAATAGCTGCTCGGCTTCCGCTGACACCGCCAGCATAGCACACCCAGAGGCGCCACCACACCGACCGTGCCCATGAGGTCAAGCTCGACTGGCCGGAGGAACATCATCCCGTCGCCACGAAACCATGATCATCATGGCCTCTATAGCTCACAGGCGTTGCAGCTCCCGGGCCTTCTCCTCCTCCTTTCTCCAGCTCTCCCATGGGCAACAAGACATCAAAATGGAATGTAAGTTTTATGTGTAACGTGTCAAAATCTTGTAGGAATTGATTCAAGCAGTTACATGAGCATGGTTGTACATGTCAGGTGAGTGCCACGGACTATTATAGATCATCGTCTTTTTAGCCTTTTATAAGTTGACATAACGAAAGTGATCGGCTGATGCTACCGAAGGTCGCCATTTGTGTGGGAGAATTTGTTTCCTATGCCGTAACGACATAATGGAAGTGATGGGTATACTGGGGCTGGGGTTACTATATAGTAAATGGTAGGTTGGTGCGATCCAAAAATAGTGAAGATGTCCCAGCATGTTTCGTTCTTGTACCCACATTATTTGTCAAACATGCCTGAGCTGGGCCATCAAGAATATGCAAGAGAATGTGGATAATACGTTGGCTTACTCTAAAGCAATCTTACCACAATTCAGGAACTGACTGACATAAAAGTATATGACCCTAAGTGGTCTGATATAGCTAACTTGCAATGAGTGGCAACCTTGAAACATGAACCAAACAGTCTGAACTATCATAGAGGGCATATGATGTCATATACTGGCAGGAGGTATCATCAGGTCAAACGAAAGCACATGAGCAATGATCTCATGACAATCAAATGAAATTCTTCCAATCAATATTTGCAAAGGTGTGCTGTAACAAAGTACATACACAGGCACATGTGCTTTCAGTGGCATGTTTCAAAGGTAGGAGCGAAAACAGAACAAACAATCATTTTCGTGCTGGAGGTTCTTTAGTTTGACACATGCATATTTTTGGTATAGTAATATGTAGGAGTTTGAGATATGTGGAACTTTCACAATGAGGCAATCACGGTCAACAGAAGACAGCAATGCTTGCGAGATCATCTCAAACAGTTCTTCAGGTTCCTTTACCAAACAAAAATTTGAACAAATCGTCAAATTTGCAGTACAAAACCAGATAACGGAAATTACTAACCACAAAAGGTATTAGCTTTATGATATCACATATGGTGATGCACACAGTTCTCAAGTAAGTAAACGAACCATGTCTGGTTAATACATGGACTCACGAGCACCATGTAATGATCCGAAGCAGTGCCTGGAAACAACAGAATCCTTTGCCAGTTCCCTGCATAAAGGAAGCACTTTTGATCAGATTACCTGCTACATATATAATACTCCAAATGGATATTGGCTAAATAAGAAGCCAGCATTAGGGTTCACAAGAATCAATATTATCACGTTACAAGAGACATGGCATGAAGCACTACAGTCCCAGGAAAGTACAGATCAGATGGAAATGGATATTGGCATGTACTCCCTCCGTGTTAAAATAAGTGTCTCAACTTTTTCTAGATACGGATGTGTCTATAACTAAAATGTGTCTAGATACATCCGTATCTAGACAAAATGAGACACTTATTTTAGACCGGAGGTAGTATCTACATTAACAAGACAGGACGTATGGCTCCTGGCCAGCCCTGAAACAGTACAACCCTTCCAAATCATTTGCCTTATAATATATAGGCCAATATTAAGTCATTTACTTGTTCCTGGTGCATTGTATGCCCTAGTTTGGTGTTTTATGAACTTCAATGTTTAATATCCATGTTTTCCAGGGAAGGCACTCTACATACATCTTACAGTTATCATTGCCATCTTTTAGTTCGTGGAGTAATTTAATAGAAATAAGGAGCAAATGGATGGCAATTGACAAATAATCCATCTTAACCGCTGATTAAATACGTGTGAGGATTATGACTGAGCCAAAGCTGATAAAGAGAATACTCTTCAGTATCATACACATGCCCATTGGAAATCATGTATATGGAACTGGAAGTATCTGGATGCAACATAGCACACAGACATATCCAAATCAAATGGAATATTGAGAAGACGGGACCTTATACATACTTGGCACCAATGCAGTCTATAAATGGCCGATCGTTTTATCCTAGCCCAGCAATAATTGGTTGACAGAAGTATGGCCCAAACCTACATATCATGAACTAACGATGTTAGCCATCTCCACAATTCAGAAAATAGAAGGGGTTGTAATAAGACAGAAGGTAATGTATAAAATAACACCAATGCCACAAACCACCTACAGATTTCAGCTAATCAAAAATATGATTTAACCCATAATACCTATAAAGGACACATAACAACAAGGAGAATTGCACAACGCATCAGCATAACTACAAAAGGCATTAACCTATATATCTGAGGATAACATTTCAAACTAAACCACCACAATATCATCATTTTTCTTAAATCACAAATGTTCATAGCAATTCAGTTCAATAAGTCCAAATTTACTTCATATTCTCAGCAATTGTCCATGTTTTCACATGAATCAGTACTCTTAACTCCATTCCCATTGTGTGCTGCTACAAATCAGGTTACCAGGGCTTGGAAATTCTCACCTTTTTCGGTCTCAACTCATCTATAAGAATACCCCCGCAACTATAACTCATCTTATATGATGCCTGCAACTAAAGTCAGTTCTGCCAGCAACTAATGTCAGTTCCGCCTGCAACTAATCTAGTTCCGTCTTCTTATATGAACACATCTATAGGACTACCCCTCAACTACAACTCATCTTATATGATGTCTGCAACTAAAGTCAGTTCTGCCAGCAACTAATGTCAGTTCCGCCTGCACCTAATGTAGTTCCGTCTTCTCAATCTGAACACATCTGTAAGAATACCCCTCAACTACAACTCATCCTATAGGATGCCTGCAACTAATGTCAATTCCGCAAGCAACTAATCTAGTTCAGTGTTGTTGGGGTAAACTCATCCATAAATACCCCTCAAGTGCAACTCATCCTATTGGATGCCTCCAACTAAAGTCGGTTTTTCCTGCAACTAATGTCAGTTCTGACTACAACTAATCGAGTTTCGTGTTGTCGGGCTAAACTCATCTATAGGATACCCCTCAACTGCAAATCAGTCATCCTATAGGATGCCTGCAACTAATGTCAGTTCTACCCGCAATTAATCTAGTTGTGCGTTGTCGGGCTGAACTCATCCATATGGATAACCCTCAAACTACAACTCATCCTATATGGTGACCTGCAACAAATGTCAGTTCTTCCACTAATGTCAGTTCCACCTGTAACTAATGCATGAAAAGGCAACTTAAGAGGGAACAAAAAAGAAACTAAATAAAAATGGGACAAGCAACTAATCCCTGGTTAAAGCAACTACATATTCACTGCAAAACAGCTACATATAGTGTGTGCACAAACTTTTAACATGCTAAAAAGCAACTAAATGCACACTGTAAAATAACATGTTGTGCGTCCAGCAACTTGGAACATGCTAAAAAAGCAACTAATTGTGCACTCTGAAACAACTACGTACATGTAGTGCGTCCCGCAACTCAGAACATGCTTAAAAGTAACTAAATGTGCACTGTGAAGCAACTAGGTGATCTGATAACCACAACTTAGTTAAAACCATAAACTCAAGGGCCTTCAAAGACTTGGATCACTCAAGAAAAAAAGCAGGGTGATCTTAAAACATGCACAAGTTTTCAGCAATAACACAAGACAAGGAAGTTGCAAAATTACCTCGTACCAACGATTAGATTGGCCGCCGAGCCCAGGAGTGAGAGGCTGCCAGCCACCGAGCTCACCTAGGCCAGGAGCAGGCACATGTTGGTCTCCACTCTGGGGGGAGATCGCGCTGCCAAGGCTGCCACCCGCGCACCGAGTAGCAGGACTGAAGCAAAATACAGAGCATTCTGTATGTCAGATAAGTGGTGCATATATTGACACGCATGAATTATGAATTATGACTTGGAAAAGAAATGTTCAACTGTTAATGTTCTTTCTAACGACTGGCCGGTCCGAAAGAAGTTCTGGACCTGACAGTGTTGCTACCAATCTATAATAGCTTCAGACTTGATAACACAGCCAATCCAAGCTAAATTATGTCACCTGACAAGCTGAGCTACAGTGGGGTATGCTTTTTAAGCAATGGGGAGGGACAAGAACTAACCAGTAGGGATATGCGACGCCACGCTTGAGAGGAAAAGGATCCCCAACAAAAGGATGACTACCCGGTCAGCGTGTTGATGCACGCATATGGCTCCATGAAGGCATGAACTCCCAGAATGCGCTGGGAGTGCCGGTCTTATTGAAGCCGTCGACGGTGATGAACACCCCGCAGCAGTGGGTATGAGACCTGAAATTTTTTTGGCAGCAACGCCACAGTAAGCAACAATAGGGTACAGATAAACACCACCAAACTACCATCTCTGGGATTGCAACTAACCATTTGTTAGACCGATATGTTAAGATTTCAATCAATTTTTAACTACTATGAGATGCAACTGGTGATTGGAGTGTGGATTTTAGTGTCAGAAAGAGCACAGTGGAAAATTTAATCTGCTGTAGTACACATTCTAACTTTTTCTTCCTAATATGATGTAAACAAGAGTAAAATCTGCACATGTGTGGCTAATCTTAAATTCAATTCAACTGCAGACAGAAAGATATAGACCTGAAGCAGAAGCAATTGGTTAGTTTTCTTCTCGAGCATGATCGGACATTCTTGAAGTCGAGGACGACGAGCGCGAGGGCGGCGGTAATGGCGCTCCAGCACATGTTGACCATCAGCAGCAGGGCAACCGGCATGCCCAAGGTGATGGAGAACACGCACGTCTTCCACTTCCATTCCTCCATGGCCACCTCCTCCTTCTCCTCCACCAAGTTGTACTTTTTCTACTCCCTCCGGCCCGATTTAGATGACTCCGCGCAAAATGAAATGTGAATCCAATGCCAAGATCCACTTAGGTTGAGTTCATCCCCGATTTGATTGTCCAAAATAAGGGAAAAATGTTCAACCAAGTTCTTGACTGCTCCTTGTGCCAACACCTAAGCAACAACAGAATCCCGAGTAGGTTAACATGACTATTTACCATATAGGCTAGCCCGGAGCACTGGCTACCTCCTGGGACGGCGACGTCTCTCTCGTCGCCGAGGCCCTGTGGAGAGCAGGTATTTCTTGATCATTTCTTTGAGGCGCTCCAGCCCCAGAGCATGCAGATCTTCCTCCATGCCGGTCATATGCTTCTGGTACTCCTTGGCGAACTTCATGGCTAGATCCCAAGACAAAAACACAACGGGATCATGATTAATTAGCACGGTAAGTCTTCGAAGGAGAAGAGATTTGTTGCAAATAAAGTGATTAGCTAGGGAGAATAGTAGAATACCTTGCTGCTAAGGCGCGACTTTTTGGAGAAGAGGGAAGTACCAGATAGACCTTTTTCCAGGTTTCTTGTTGCCTGCTGCTGTTTTGCTGGAAGCATTGGTTCTCTGAGTGTTAGCTGCTGGCTGTGGCTTGCTTGGAAGAGTTGGCCTGCCACAAAAAGGTAAGGACAGAAATAAGTTGATTTGTCAGTGAGATGAACAAAAACTGAGTCACCAATACACTGAGCTCTCTGGGATGATGACCTTTGTTGGCATTTATCACTACTTGAGGAAATCTTCGTTCCATCACAACAGATATTACTTGAGCCATTGAGTTGTTGTTCAGTCATCTGCCCCGATAATTCCATCAATTCATGAACCAGGTCCTGCATGTTGATTAAGAATACATACATTGCATCAGATAGCAATTCTTGATGCTATAAGACAAAGGAAACTAAGATGAAATCCATTTCAGCATAGCAAATAAACTGGAAATCCAACTTGAGCTACACAAGTTACATACATTTATATTTTGTCTCTATAAGCATCTAAAAACACCTGTGGCTCTCTGTCCAGAATTAACGTGACGGCCCAGTCCTAAAGTTATTCATGGATTACAGAAACAGTTAACTGCAGAAGAGGCTCTTAGCAGGTTAATTAGCAGGATTACAAGAACAGTTAACTGCAGAAGGGGCTCTTGGCAGGTTAATTAACAGGATTACCCGGGAGCCTTGCTGTCGGCAGCGGTGTCGTGCTCGTGGTAGCCGTTCCACAGCAGCCAAGATTGCAAGTTTCCCCATTCGCCTGCAGGTCCGACCTCAACACATTCAGGACCAGTATATTTATGAGACGTACAAGTAACACGAGAAATCAATCAATAGATGAATTACCTACGGTCCCATTAGATGGACAATCATAACCTTTTGAGCAGCTTCACAAGGTCCACACCAAAGCAGCTTAACCAGGATCGAAAGCAAACTGCATCAAAATCAAGCGAGCGGAGCAGTAGGTGGGTGTTCCCGGGGATTCGAGACTACCAATCAATCAACCAATCGATCGGCGAGGCGCGGGACGCTTGCTTTCCGGATGAGGTTCACCGTGCCGTCGGTCACCGTCTCCGGCTTGGCGACGAAACCCTGCGAGGACCAGGAGGAAACAGATCAGCCGTCGGCGAGGCGACATCTGCGATAGGGACACCAGGAGAAGGGGGAGGATGAAATCGAGACATACGTGGTGGTGGTTCTTCCGCCGGGCCTTTCGCTCCTCGGCGAGGCGGCCGCGCGCGATCCCCCTGGACGACATGGCGAACAAGCTGATGCGGCGGCTCCTCCCGTTCAAGCAAAAATCCAACCTTTCCCGGCGGCGATTTCTTCGCAAGCGGCACCAGCGCTAGGAGCAAGGCGGCAGCAGCCCAGCGGGGGTAAGCAAGATGGCGGATTCGGGCGAAGGTGGGCGGGGCGGCGGCTGAGCGGCGTGAGAGCGAGCCAGTGGAGCAAGAGGAACGACCGAGGATGAGAGTGCGAGGACTTCTAGTTATGTCGGAAATTTGTTGAGGTGGTTTTTGCAAAACGTGCGTCACATCAACTAAATCGGGCCCGAATTTCGTGTAAGGATCCGAAATTCCTGGACATGGAAGAGATAGGTAGGAGCTCCGATCGGCTCAGGAAGAACAAGAAAATAAAACTAAAGACATAAAAGACAGGAAAATAATTTGGTTTTTTGATTGCTTGATCCTCCCGACCACCCCACTTGCTGTTTATAACCACACAGCAAGCTCAAGCAAATTACAACTCTGCCCTTGATTGGACAGTGAACAGAACCCTAGGTGAAGGCTAAACCGGTACCTTGGCTCCTCGCGCGGTATTGGTCTCAGCCGTCGATCCTTGCCAGGTGGTGAACAGGTAAGGATCCTGACAGGGCTCCCTCCTCAAGTCAAGAGTTCAAGGCTTGAAATTGGGAAATGTTGCCTGTATGAATTTGGCATCCTCCCAAGTTGCTTCCTCGGTCGTAAGGTTTTCCCAGTGTATCAGCCATTGGGGCACAGGTATGTCATAAGCTCCAGCATTGCGAGGAACTTGGCGGCGAGCAAGAATAGCGAGAGGGGCAGCCTTTACCTTACCATCTGGTGTCACCAGGGGCAGGTTTGGATTCGGAACTACTTGTTTGCCCAGGTGTTTCTTCAGCTGATTCACATGGAAGACATCGTGTAGTAGGGTTTTGGGTGGGAGCTGCAGTTGGTAAGCAACTTGACCAACCTTCTTCATAACCCTGTATGGGCCATACCACTTGGATGTTAACTTCAAAGCGTTTCTCAGACCAAGGGCAGTCTCTCTGTAGGGCTGCATTTTGAGATAAACCATGTCGCCGACTTCAAATGTTCTTTCTGTCCGCTTCATGTCAGCAAACTTCTTCATCCTGTTTTGAGCTTGTGTCAGGTTGTGCTGGAGGGTTTTGAGCATGTGATCCTTTTCAGCAATTGTGACTTGGACTTCTTGTTGCACATTGCAGGGAATGGACAGAGTTTGAATGTGTGGAGGAGCATATTCATACAATGCTTCAAACGGGGACATTTTGATGGCTGTGTGATACGCACAATTGTACCAAAGCTCAGCCGCTGGCAACCAGTCAGCCCATTTTTTTTGGTTCTTTGAAGGCCATGCAGCGAAGATACTGTTCAAGGCATTGATTGACGCGTTCCGTCTGGCCATCCGTTTCAGGGTGATGGGTTGTAGAGAACTTCAGAGAAACTTGCATGGCCGAGAAAATTTCTTTCCATATGATGCTGGTGAAAATCGTGTCTCGGTCGCTGACAATTACTGAAGGAGGCCCATGCAGCTTGAATATGTTGTCAATGAACAAAGAAGCTACCTTGTGTGCCGTGTAAGGGTGTGCCAAAGGTAGGAAGTGTGCATACTTGGTTAGTCGGTCGACTACCACCAAGATAACATTATGACCTCGTGACTTTGGTAATCCCTCAACGAAATCCATGCTGATTTCAGACCACTTCATTTTGGGAATGTCCAGAGGAGTGAGGAGACCAGGGTATTGGACCTTTTCGGTTTTTGAGATCTGGCAGGTTGGACATTCTGCCACCTGCTGTAGCACAAACTTCTTGAGGTGTGGCCAATAGAACAGGTTCTTTAGCTTGTGTAGTGTTACTCGATTACCAGAGTGGCCTCCCAGTGATGATGAATGAAAGGCATGGAACAGTCTTGTCCTGAGATCTGTGTTATGGCCAATATAGAGCTTGCCTTTGTACCGAAGAATGCCATTGTGCAGGGAGAATTTGGGGTTGGAGTCTTTGTTTATGGCTAGCTCTTGCAGTAGCTTGGTACAGGCTTCATCCTTTTCATAGGAGAGGGAAATATCTTCAATCCAAGCAGGGATCGCCTGAGAGATGAGGGAACAAGAGTTGTCCTCATTTTGTTGGAACTGGCGGGATAAGGCATCGGCTGCTGTGTTTTCTACCCCCTTCTTATACTCAATTTGGTAGTCAAACTCTAACAATTTGAGCATGAGTTTGTGTTGCACCCCTTCAATTAATCTCTGGCTGCCAACATATTTCAAACTCCTTTGATCTGTTCTTATGATCAATTTGTTGCCCAAGAAATAATGGCGCCATTTCTTTAGTGCTAGCAAGTATGGCCGTAGCTTCTTTTTCATAAATTGACGAGGCACCGTTGATCGGACCGAGTCCTTTACTCGAAAAATGCCGTAGGTTTTCCTTCCCGCATGATGACAGCTCCAACTCCGGTAGCACAGGCATCTGTTTCCAAAATGAAAGGTATTTGAAAATTGGGTAAGGCCAATAGGGGTGGTGTTGTCATAGCGTCCTTGAGAGTGTCGAAGGCTATTTGTTGTGCTTCTCCCCATACAAAGGAATCCTTCTTGAGAGCTTGGTGTAGAGGCTGGCAGATGGTAGCATATCCTTTGATGAAACGGCGGTCATAGCCAGTTAAACCAAGGAAACCACGAAGCTTCTTCAGGGTTTTTGGTTCTTGCCAGTTGATGATGTCCTTGATCTTCTCGGGATCAGTAGCCACACCGTCAGCTGAGATTATATGGCCCAAGTACGCGACAGTAGGTTGGCCAAAAGTGCACTTGTTAAGCTTGGCCTTCAAGTTATGCAGCTGTAGGGTTTTGAGGACCAGCCATAGATGTCTCCTATGTTCTTGAGGTGTCTTGCTATACACCAAGATATCATCGAAAAAGACCAAGACAAATCTTTTGATGTATTTAGCAAAAATTGAATTCATCAACTCTTGGAATGTTGCAGGCGCGTTGCTCAATCCAAAAGGCATGACCAGATATTCATAGTGACCAAGGTGTGTCGAGAAAGCTGTCTTGTGGATGTCCTGAGGTTTCATCCTGATCTGGTGATATCCAGATCGTAGGTCAAGCTTGGAAAATATTGTCGCACCATGGAGCTCATCTAACAGATCCTATATTACAGGTATGGGGAATTTGTTTTTGATAGTGAGCTCATTAAGTCCCCTGTAGTCGACACATAATCGCCATGATTTGTCTTTTTTCTTCACTAATATGGCTGGTGAAGAAAATGGACTATTGCTGAGTCTGATTTCTGAATTTTTGAGCATTTTCTGTATGAGCTGCTCAATTGCATCCTTTTGAGAGTGAGATATGCGGTAATGCCGAATATTGGATGGTTTGGCACCAGGTATGAGGGGAATGCTGTGGTCACAAGCTCTCGGAGGTGGAAGACCACTTGGTTCCTGGAAGATGTCAGGGAATTTTTCCAACAATTCTTGTAAATCTGCAGGTGTTACTGGCACTGTTGTGGTGCATGTGTTGTCGTCGCGTCCAAGGTTGGAACTAAGAGGTAGCCGGTGGCACCTTGCTCCAGCAGTTTGTTGCAGTACTCAGCCGAGATAATTAAGTTTTCGGCCGAGAGGATGTGGTCTTGGAACGTGTGCTGCTTGTCCTCTATACTGATGGTCAGTGAGCGCTCAATGAAATCAAAAGTGACTGGATTATATTGTTTGAACCAGTTAACACCTAGTATAATGTCAGCCTCCCGGAGATCCGGGATTCTGAAATCAGTACCGAGTTGCATGCCTTGGAGTGAAAACCGACAGCCGTGAGCAACAGCAGTGCAAGCAAGCTGTCCACCACCAGCTACTGTAACTGATCTGGGAGCTATATCCGTCAGCTTGATGTTGTGTTTGAGAGCAAATGACTTGTCCATGAATGTATTTGTACTCCCTGTGTCTGCTAGAGCAATGGCATGAGACCCTTTTATGTTGAGCAGCAATGAAATGGTGGAATCACTGGGCAAACCAGCGTAAGCCGCAGCTGATATTTGCATTGCCTTGTCATCTGGCTCCTTATCCTGCACTGGTTGTTCTTGGGTGCCTTCGGCAGTTGCTATCATCGCATTAACCTCATCCATATCAGCATCTGAGTCGTCTTGCAGTGTGATTGCGTTGATGGCTCGCTGCATTCCCGAACAGTTGTGTCCTGACATATAGTTATCTGGGCAGTACCAACATTTTCGAGGAGCTCGTGGTCTATCATTTGCAGGCCTAGGTCGATTTTCTCGTGCTTGGAGTTGACGGCCTTGTGGAGGATCCGGAACAGGTCGCTGATGCAGCGTTGCATTTGGTGGTCTCCTAACTGACGAAAGGAAAGCTTTTTCATTTTGGCGAGCATACCAATATGCCGACAGCAAGTTCTCTGGTTTTTGGCATAACACTTGGTGCTTAATGTTGTCCTTCAAACCACTGATGAAGCGATCGACAAAGAAATCAGCCGGGAGGTAAGGGAGGTTCCTCTTCATTGCTTGTCATCCACTCGCTCAAATGTGTCAATATAGTTGTTGACCGTGTTGATTTGTCTGCAGCTTGCTCGCATCCGGTCCATAGGGTCGATGCTCGATAGAATCGGGAAAACGATCAATCAATTCCTGGCAAAGGGCATCCCAGGTGACCGCCTTAAGGTTGAGGTTGGAACTCGTTTAACCAAGTCTTTGCCCGACCACGAATGTGAGCAATTCCCCACTTTGCTCTCTCGTTCTGTAGGAATGTTAGCTAAATTGAACAGATCATCACATTCAAGCATCCAAGCCCTAGGATTATCGCCCGAAAAGAGTGGAATTTCGATGTGTGGAGTGCGTATGTGGACCTCTGCATGTGTGCCCTGGTGGGTATTATGGCCCGGTCGGTCTCTGATTGGTGCTGGTGGGTTGTATGTGGGGTTTGGCTGAATTGTGGTGACTGGTTGGGTGATAGGAGCATAAGTGTTGGGAGGGTATTGAGTGTGTGGAACAATCTGGTATGTGTAATAGGGGCTATGGGTCGGTATGTAGCTTGTGTGTGGTAATGGTGTCGAGCTGGGTTGTGTGTAGTACTGAGGCTGCGTGTTGGGGTTTGTGATTTGTGAAAGGTGGGACATTTCTGTAGAATTTGGTGGAATAGAGGAGGTAATTGGGTTGGTGACTGTGTAGACCGGGGTGGTGATGGTGGAGGTGTTGTTGGGGAAAATTGGGTGGGGTAATTGGTGTGGGGAGAGGTGGCCAAAGTGTAGGGGCATACCATACTGTGGAAGGGAAGGTGGAGGCATGGTGGATGGTGGTGGTGTAGAGAATTGTGGTGTCGCCAGTTCAAGGATTGGGGACAGGACGGAGGAGGGGAGTGGTGGTGGCGTCGAAAAGTGGTGGCTTTGGGCCGAAACCGAAGCGGGGTTACCTGGGGCCGGTGGTGGCGTGGTAGATGGTGCCGTCAATGGTGGTGCGGAGGTCGTTGCCGTCGCGGTCGCCATGACCAACTGCGCCAGCTTCGCGATCTCGGCGTGGATGTTGTTGAGCGCCTCGTGGGTGTCCAACCTCTGTTCCTCCAGGCGGCGGCCGATGTTGAGGACCTCGCGGGGGAGGTTTGCTTGGATCGCTTCCTCCTCGCGCCTTTGCTGTTCCTCGTCGGCGAGCTTGGCTGCTGCTTCTTGTTCCATGGCGATCTTCTCCTGGGAACGAGTCCGGATGATGGATGGTGGCATGGGTGGGTGGTTGGTTTGGTGGCGGCGGCGTGAGAGGTGGAAGATGGGGTGGAGGTTAGGGATAGGCAGAGGCTCGTTGCTCTGATACCACGGTGTCAGGATCCAAAATTCCTGGACATGGAAGAGATAGGTAGGAGCTCCGATCGGCTCAGGAAGAACAAGGAAATAAAATTAAAGACATAAAGACAGGAAAATAATTTGGTTTTTTTATTGCTTGATCCTCCCGACCACCCCACTTGTTGTTTATAACCACACAGCAAGCTCAAGCAAATTACAACTCTGCCCTTGATTGGACAGTGAACAGAACCCTAGGTGAAGGCTAAACTGGTACCTTGGCTCCTCAGCGCTGGTATTGGTCTCGGCCGTCGATCCTTGCCAGGTGGTGAACGGTAAGGATCCCGACATTTCGTGATTCGTCGCAAGCTACGATAACGCGGCCGTGAAAAATTGGAATCAATCACCAGGTATCTCGCTCAAAATCAGGCTAAGAGCATCTCCACCGGCGCGCCCTCCGATAGCATTTTGGGGCCGGTGGAAAATAGGCTCACACCGGTACGCTCCAAACGGCACCGGCTAATTTTCGAGCTAATAGAATCGCTGGCAACCCCATGTCAGCCCCGTCGTCAAGGGCGAATCAGCGCGCCGACACCTCACGGCACATCTGAAAACGAGTGTGGGTTCCGCCAGGTAGCCAGACACACCGATTTCCCACCTCCTACACATGCCCGAGCCGACTCCCACCCCTCTAGATCGCCACCATCGCCGTTGCCGCCGCGCCCTCCTGCTTGCAATAGACACCGCTGACATAGGCATCCCCAATGGACCCGCCGAAGAAGGTACCCGTGGTTTACTGAAGGCCCACGACCCGAAGATTACGAAGCCCGGAAGCCCAATAAAGCGTCGATATGGAAGTTAGAGATATATTAGGAATTGAGACTTGTAATTATACGGGACGAACTCAAAGAGTCTCCCGGTGTTCTGTAACTTGTGCATCACGAAACCCTCGGCTCCGCCTCCTATATAAGGAGGAGTCGAGGGAGAAAGAAAGTATCGATTCATTGTCAACACAACCCTAGTTTTTAACAGTCGAGCACCTTTTCGGCTAAAACCTTCGAGATCTACTTGCCCTCTACTTTTCACGAAACCCTAGTCTACAACCTGTAGGCATTGACAAATCGATACATTGTCAATTGGCGTCGTCTATGGGGATTAGAGGCGACAAGGAGCTGATCTCGATGGCACGTTCAACATCATCGACATCTTCGGTGGCAAGCAACGCGATGGACGGAGGTAAACAGATCAAAACTGGTCTTGTTGATTTTGTTCCTCACTCTCCCGCCCGTTTGGATGCATATACCTATCTGGAAGAGCCAATGGAAATGAAGTTCGGGAGCTTCCACTTCTGCGTCGGGAAAGAGGGATCACATCGTTTAGCGGCACCGATTCGTTCGGGACCGTTAGCGGCTGGTTTCGATTTCTCGGGATCATCATCGTCAATCAAGTCAAGCGATGAGGAAATCTCGTCGACAAGCTGCGTCAAGCCCGCCGCCGGTGGGGATCTCGCCAATCTGTTTGGCGAGATGTCTTTCGGGTCGTTCACGGACTCCGATCTGGATAGCGACTCGGAAAGCATCGATAGCCTCAACTTCATCGACATATCCACTTCTATTTGGGAGGTCTTCGCCGATCGTTACGACGGTGTCACCGACCCCGAAGATGAATATACAATGCCAACATACCATCAAGTTTGTGTGATTAGTGAGCCAAGTCGTCAAGAGGACGAAACATCAGAGACTTTCGACGATTTGGGAAATCCATACATCGATCCTGCTGATCTCACGCGAGGTTTGGGAAGCAAGTATGTCGGGCCTACACCTCGCCATAGGTTACCACTTTCGCAAGCAGCTTGGGACAGAGCATCAAGAGCCATGAACGGCACAGATCCGATGACCACCACAGCCACGGTGGAAGTGCTGCAAGCATATCAATATAGACTCGCGTGCTCGGCCGAGAGTTGGAAAAACAATGGGTGATACTTGAGCAAAGGAAAGATGCAGCCTCCGCGTCGAGCAGGCGAAGAGCGGAGCAAAGTCGACAATCAGGAACCTCGGGAGATAACCATAGAGTAGCTCGTGATAGAGGAAGATCTTGGTTACAACATATACCTGAGGGCAAGCGGGAGCATCTGATCCAAAACCTCGACATGTCTTTTATGCCGATAGACACAAGAGGAAACATCATCCCCAAAACACCGGAAGTTGGATACATGGCGACTCGGGCTTACATATTAGCATCCAGGCCACCTCCTGGAGATCCAAGAGAACTGTTGTACAACATGGCTATGGCAGGAGTTGGGGCCATGGGAACACCGTTCGCAAGTACAAGCGCACCACCCGAAGGTGCCCCAAGGCGAAATAGTTCGCGACCCGCCGCAGTAACCCAAGATCCTCCAATGACAGGTGACGCAAGAGACACAACGACGCAAGCGCAAGTCGATAGAGCACAACAAGAAAGAAGAGAACGTCGGCACTCACCAGAAGTAGATGAGGAGGATATGTGTGGGCTCCCTTGCTTTACTCGACGAGTTCGTAAAACTCGGGTTCCGTTTGGATTTAAGTTACCCGACAATTACAAGAAATTCGATGGTTTACAGGCATTGAGGTCTCGCCATGCATCCCAAAGTTGATCCCAAATGGCCCTCCGGCCATCTGAATATACAGGGGAACTACTAGTGCTGGGCCGGCCATAATATATCTTAATTCTCGGTTTGCTCAGTTGCAACCTGCAACACAGTTGCAATCAATGTGTAACTCACATGACCCACGGATTACATACAATCTAACGGCTTCGGACGTGAGCGAGCTCTAAGGTAATTGTGAGTTGGAAAAAAACTAGAAAACCCGTAGATATTTAACTTCGAATATCTAGACTTATGCAAGTTGTTGTGAAAAACCTGTAGTATTTCTTATGCTCCCTCCGATCCATTATGTACGAGGATTATGGATCGAAGGGAGTAGCAAATATTGCAGTATTGATAAGATGACCTCACAAGTGTTCTAGCATATTATATATACTCCTCACATGCCATCCTTTTAGCAACGAAAACTAACTACACAGTACACACGCGTATGCCTCCATGCGTACCTACGGACCGCGGTTACAGCTGTGTCAAGTCAAGCTTTGGCAGCTCTTGATCTCCATCACCATAGTGCGCAACACTTCGGTCGTCTCATTGCAGTGCCAGCGGCACGCCGGCGTGGCGCCTTGCGAGCTCACGCTTGTGCGCGTTCTGGTGCCCACCAAGTGCCAGCAAGCTGTAGAACTGGCGCCGGCAGTAGTGGCACCGGAACAGCTGCCTCGGCTCCTGCTCGGCCTGCGCCGACAGTGACACGCCGGCCGGCACAGCAGGCAGAGGCGCCTCCACACCGACCATGCAATGAGATCAAGCTCGGCCGGCCGGAGAAACACCTCTCTGCCGCTGGCACTCACGAGCTCTGCAGCTCCTGGGCCTTCGCCTCCCTTCTCTAGCTCTACCATGGGAAACGAGATATGAAAGCGCAATGGAAGTGTTCTGCGTGCCGTGTAAAATCCTGTATGAATTGATCAAGCAGTGATATAGGCACGGTTGTACATGTCAGCCGACTGCGACTGACTATTACATATCATCTTGTTTTTACAGTTTAACCTTTATGTTTGACATTCATGCAGGCCGCGAGCCAAAACACCGATCTGCTGATGCAAACAAAGATCTCCGTTCGTGTGGGAGATTTCATTTTCTATGTCGCAAAATGGGATAAGGAAAGTGATCGTTACAATTACCTACTCCGTAACAAAACAAAAAAAAGGTTTTTCTTTCATATACAAAGTTGCCACGACATGCCTAAGTTAGGTCATCAGAATCGGTGCAATCAGAAGCAATTTTGCCAGTTTTGGAGCCTACTGACATATCGGCTTACGAGTTCCAACCTTAATTGATCTAATTTAACAAATTATCATAGAGTGGCAACCTTAGTACAAGGACATATCATGTGCAATGATCAGGTTCAGTACCACGTCAAACAAAAGCCTCCTCAGACGAGCAAACAAGACAGTCAGCGCAAACGAAATTCTTCCAGACAATTTTTGCAAGGACGCATGTAACAAAGTACATACACAGGCACACGTGCCTTCAGTGTCATGTTTCCAAGTTGTAGGACAGAGAACAGAATCAGAAATCATATATATGTTCCATGCTAAAGGTTCTTTACTTTCTGAAATAAATGGACCTCGCAGGTTTTAGGTCGAATGATGGAATAATCTTCTATGTGATCTAGGGCTACAGGTGCTGCGAACCATCCTTCCCTTGAGCACTCTCTCCTGAACTTCAGTGGGCGTTCTGCAACCAGGAAAATAAAGTTTCAGAATGTGAGGAAGAACTTCAAATGAACTGACAAAGCACCTTCTTCTCTGAGCTCACAAGCACAATTACTTAAGTTATTGTGCACAATAACAAAGCAGTGTTGGTTCAACAAACCTGATGTTCAAATATCAAACACGTTTTGAATGGGTTAGCATTTTAAGGGGTGCACTTTGGCACAGCAACTGCCCAAATAATGAATTACATAATAAGTTGGTAAGCATTCAGTTAGCAGAAAGATGCTCACATACTCACATGTGTATTTTTGGTATAATAATATGCATACAGTAAAAGTTTAAGATACATGCGGAACTTACACAATGAGAACATAACCTCCCCAGCCACTTGGGCAATCAGGATCAACAGAAGACAACAATGCTTGTGAGATTGTCTCAAATAGTTCTTCGGGTTCATTTACCAAATAAAAATTTGAACAAAGAATTTGTCATATTTACAGTGCAAAACCACATAACGGAAATTACTATGGCACTCTGGATGGCATTTCTCAATCAAGTAAACGAACCATGTCTGGTTTATACATGGACTCACAAGCACCATATACTGATTCTCAAACAGTACCAGAAACCACAAAATCTTTTGCCAGCTCCTTGCATAAAGGAAGCACTTTAATCAGATTACCTGCTACAGATATAATAGCGAGACAAGAAAGCTAGCACTAGGATCCACACAATCAATATTTATCATGTTTCAAGAAACTCGACATGAAGCAATGTGGTTCCAAGAAAGTACATATCAGACGGAAATAGATGTTGGCATACTGCCTACATTAACAATGCAACTTTGTATGGCTCATAGCTAACCCTAAACAAGAGAACCCTTCCAAATCATCTATGTAGTAATATATAGGCCAATATTAAGTGATTTCTTTATTCTTAGTGCTTTTTATGCCTTAGTTTGGTTTTCCTGAAATACTTGGTTCAATATTCATGTTTTCTCAGGGAAGGCACTCTCCATACATCTTACAGTTACAACTGACCGCTGTTCAGTTCTTGGTGTAACTTATTAGAAATAGGGAGCAAATGGATGAATCTTGACAAGAAATCAATCTCGACCTAGGATTAAATATATCTGAGGATTATGACTAACCCTAAGCTGAATACTGATAACTACGATACACATGCACATGGTAGATCGAAGTATGTGAACGAACCATTAGCACACAGACAAATTCAAATCAATTGGACTTTTGAGAAGTAACAAAGGAAAAAAGTCGCAGAAAGACGAGAACTAATACATACTTGGCACCAATACAAATCCATGGTACATATAAATGGCTGATCATTTTCTCCTAGCCCGGCAATAATTGGCTGGCAGAAGTATGGCCCAAACCTACATAAAACAGTTTGTAAGCAAAAGGAGACAAAGCTCTAAATACATATATAACATATTGTGGGACCAATAGAGGGATGGTGCACAATATCAAATTACGACCTCACGGACGACAAAAGAAAGGTCATAAAATGCTTGTCTGAACTACTGGCATAGAGTATAAGTTTTTTAGGTGGACAACTGAATTACCATAATCGGCAAAAGGAGGGAAAGCATAAAACAAATCGCCCAGAGAAGTGAAATTAACCTTTTTAAGATTGTTTTTTTAGATAACAGACATGAAATGCCCGACTTTAAATTAATGAAGCCACAAGGTTCACAAGCGCTATTACATGCTGCGGCATACAGCTTAGCCGAGATAAGATCAAAGAACTAGAGTACCCCTACTCCAGAAACTAGAAAGCATGGGGTCGGCCTCCCCGAAAAACAAACCGATCTAAGGACACTAAGGAGCATGTAGGCCAACTGAATTTCAACATATTCTTTAACTGTAGAATAGGAATTGATACTACATATTTTTCCTACAGGAGGAAAACATGGTGATGCTTATTCGATTCATATTCCAAAAGAATATTTTAGGTCGTTGAGATTAGGGATCGCGTACCTATCATGGATTTAGTATCAATATAATACTGGCTGCAAGGTAACAAACTGAAGAATAAGTGAGGACACACACATAAAGAGCAAGAGTAGGAGAGAGGTTAGCCCAAGGTTAGGATCCAGAATAACCGAGTTTTGCCTGTGTACTGAGGGCTGAACAAAGAAACGCAGGGGGTGACTGGTGACACCTCTCTCTCTGACAATAGCAGTTCCTCCCAATCATAAACAACCAAGAAATCAAACTGCAGAAATAACAAATCAGAGAAATAGGGAAGAAAAGAATGTGTAATTCTCCCAGAAAGATTGGACAAAACTCAGTTGCAAAGCTAACCAAACAACCAGAGAAGATCCCTGCAGTCTCCATGCCCTGTTGCCGAAGAAAAGGTAGTTGCATATCCTGCCAGGCAATCAGGAAAGACGAGCAATGGCGAGGCCCTTTTAGCACGCGTCTGGCTCCTTGGATGGTGGGATCTCGGGGGGAAATTGTAATCCGTCAGAAACCATAAAAAACTCCAACTAATCTAGTCAATTCTGCAAGCAACTAATCTAGTTCAGTGTTGTTGGGGTAAACTCATCCATAAATACCCCTCAAGTGCAACTCATCCTATTGGATGCCTCCAACTAAAGTCGGTTTTTTCCTGCAACTAATGTCAGTTCTGACTACAACTAATCGAGTTTCGTGTTGTCAGGCTAAACTCATCTATAGGATACCCCTCAACTGCAAATCAGCCATCCTATAGGATGCCTGCAACTAATGTCAGTTCTACCCGCAATTAATCTAGTTGTGCGTTGTCGGGCTGAACTCATCCATAGGGATAACCCTCAAACTACAACTCATCCTATATGGTGACCTGCAACAAATGTCAGTTCTTCCACTAATGTCAGTTCCTCCTGTAACTAATGCATGAAAAGGCAACTTAAGAGGGAACAATAAAGAAACTTAATAAAAATGGGACAAGCAACTAATCCCTGGTTAAAGCAACTACATATTCACTGCAAAACAACTACATATAGTGTGTGCAGAAACTTGTAACATGCTAAAAAGCAACTAAATGCACACTGTAAAATAACATGTTGTGCATCCAGCAACTTGGAACATGCTCAAAAAAGCAACTAATTGTGCACTCTGAAACAATAACGTACTCCCTCCGTCCAGAAATGTAAGACGTTGCGAGAATATTTCCGACCAGGTGAAAACAGGAAAAAAGACAACATTGCCCTTACTAGATTTTGAATCGGTACCTTCCTAGATTTAGAATCGCTCTTCCCAGATCGAGGCGCCCTCCGTCGATCGCCCTTCGCCCTCCGCCGGTGACTCCACCTCGCGCCCAGGCCTCCACGATCCCTCGCCCAGGAGGCGCACTGAGAAGGGATCCCCGGGTCGTCGCGCTTCTCCCCTCCCCAGGTCGCTAGTGCTCCTCCTGGCCTCCAGACCTGGGCTCTGCTTCTCCTCCCCAGGTTATCGCTTGGTCCCCTCGATCCCCAGGTCGCTAGGATCCCCAGCACGCGCAGCTCCGCTCGATCCTCTTCCTCGCTGCCCAGGAGCACTTGGTTGCTGCTTCTCGATCCTCTTCCAAGATCGCCTCGATCGATCTCCAGCACGACAGCTCCGCTCCAGTATCTCCAGGCTCCTGCCGCTGACAAATTGTTGCTGCTCGCCTCCGCAATGTCCGTCTCTGGCTCCGGCCAAACAACCCTGCAACATCACTGAAAAAACAAGATAAGTGGCCTGCCATCTAAGGAGTACACACCATGGCAGCATTTATGTTCGACCTCAATAACACTCCACCTTTGTTGGATCTCAATTGCACTCCACCAGTCAGCTGCACTCCACCTACAGGAGGTTATGCTCCAGACCAAGATGCAGGTAGAACCCATTGGTTATCGCTACCTTTAGTTCTTCAATTTCTGTCCAAAGCACCAAAAAAGTTTAAGCAAAATCACTGTTACAGTTGTTTGGCTTCATACAAAAGCTTTTATTGTCAGGCTAGTAGTTGTTTAAATCATGAACTTGTATTTGCATTTTCTGTAAAGCATTTCCTGTTCAAGGCAACACAAATAAGTGCTATCTGCTATCTGTGGGTTTCTTTTCTTATTACTGGAGTAGTAACAAAGTGGAATCTATGGTCACTTCCATCTGCTCTCAGCTGGTTTCTTTTCTTATTACTGTACTTTAGAGCATGCATCATACACAAGCACTCTAAAAGATTCCCAGAACAGCAAAACAATGTGTAACTCATGCCTACAATTCTATAAAAATACAAATTCAATAGATCCTATTATTTGTCAGTCAAATAATTGAATCTATTGGTGATGAAGGTAGTGGTTTGTGATTGACATCCCTGTGATACATAGATGTACATGTTTAAGAATTATAACTAAATAAATAAATAACTCGTGTCAAATGAAGAGATAAATATAGAAGTTTGTGTCAATTCTGAAATTCTATACAATGGTTATTTGTTAGATTATTTGCTTGTCTTGTCGTGATGAAGTGGTATGTGTTGCAATGGTAGGTGAATTAGCACCTAGCTTAGTTGTTCTTTATTGAGCCGAGAGCGGGTATGTAGGCAGGTAGGTGCATAGCTAAAGATGGCGGGCAATGAAAAGACCTGCAATGCTACGACGGGCAGGCCACACGGAAGCAAGCACAAGCAAAAGTCGTAAGCAACACAAGCACAAGGAAGCAAAAGCAAGCACAAGTACCTACTCCTTGTTAACTGAATTTGTTGCAAGCAAGCAGTGGAAACAAGCTACTGAAATTTCTACCTATTGACCAAGCATTCAACTGATGTATATGACTTGCACTTTTGTTCAGAAACATGCATAAGTAAACAGTTACATGCATAAGTAACCTGGAATTGTTTGTTTCTTTCTGTGCCGTGCGTGAGGATGCAACTTGAAAAATAAACAAGAAGTGCATGTTCTGACAACATTAGCAATTCACTGGCATCTTTAACTTAATATGGAACAACACTGCATTTTATTTACTGTAGAGTGACACGTTCATAACAAATAAAATATTGTACTGACAGACTGCATGAGACATCACCGGTAAAGAAACTTAGAGTAGTGCAGATTACCATGCATCTCATGGCTGAATTGGTACTCCGGTGCACATTATCATCCTCTTCTACACAAACAACTTCTTTCTGAACTGAACCGAGTCCAACATCGCTGCTTGTTTCACTGCCTGCGAAAAGATATTGACCAAATTAGGAGTAATCGAATTGTAGATATTCAGGAGCTTGTGAGCAAAGAGGCAAGAATAGGCACACTCCTTGCAAAAAAAACTTGAGTAGCAAAATTCATTACATCTCAGAGATTCTTATAATTGACATAACATAGTAGGAGTAATAAGCAAAATTTGACATCAAATTATTCAGAAAGATGACAGTAAGGTCATGGAGTACTAATCAAATTATTCACCATAGTTGATCAAACAGGCAATCTGTGCAACTGTATATACTGCAGTCAGTTTCACTAGTAAAGAAGGAAAAGGAGATTCTTCGCAAAATCAATTACTCATTAACTGCAACAATGCAATACAAGCGATCCAGTTCATTTGCAAGACAAGTACACAAGCTATGCCATGACAAGAAGTACAAAGTGAAGAATGAATAGGCTGCACATAACTCATTAACTATGTGTAGAAGATTATGTTATTCATTTATTACTAAACTTGCAATTAATTAGTATACTTTCCTGAACAAAAAAGTGAATTTATATAGCACGTACCTCGCCGCGATACCAAGGGAGGCCCTGGTCACCAAATCAAGCCATATCACAAACACCTGTTCTAAATGAACATCAGATGATGCCACATTCACTTAGTTGCTCCGAGTGACTTAAAGCAAGCACTACTAACAAAACAGTTAACAGCTGCAGATTCTGCATGGTTGCTTACAGCATATGGGACACCATACAGTTTGAGCACCGGCATCGGTCCGAACACATACACCATTGCGATGAGGAGCGCAATCACCGTGAACCAACAAGTGGTCGAGATGATCACATCACGCCTCTCGTTGGGGGTGAACAGATCGCTGCTCGGGTTGAAGTGCGAGCTGTTCTTTCCGGGGCTTCTGTACCACTGCAAACATTAAAGCATTGGAGAAGTCAGATTGAGTGCAGTTTTCAGTTGAGACTTGAGGATTCAGAGCACAATGATTCTTACAAGGTAGACAGGGAAAGCCAGGAGCAGGTATGGTAGTGAGAACCGTAGCTTCTTGGTGCTTGGCTCAAGCTCCTTGTACACATTCTCGGTGATCTGCATCCAAAAGGGTACATCAGCTGTAAGTAATTAAGCATGGTTATTGATTTAAGGATATGATCCATATTTGTTGAAATTGCAATTCATTCCAGTGTACAGTTGATCTCAAGGGTTCTATTGCCATCACAAGTTCACAACAACTAAAGCAAGTAGCTGAAAAGGGCAAGGGCAGCCTAATGATAATGACAACCATCATTGTTGATCATCCAGTTCAGGGAAGAAGGGCTTACTGGTCGAGGTGGTGGCAGTCGTCGTCGTGCTGGTCGGAGAAGTTGAAGTTGACGGCGGCCCGGTGCTCCGAGGCGCAGGCAGCGTCCTCCCGCTACTCCGGTGCTGTAGGAGCCGTCCTGCAATCTTCCCCGCAATCTGCCTGCTTCTCCAAGCCACCGGGAAGAAGATCCAGCACTGATGCAACCGTCGAGCACCGCCGCTGCAGATCTGGGCTCTCCAGATCGAGCGCCTCCAGCACGGGAAGGTCCCTCCCCACCGCGACGCATCGGCCATCTTCTTTCCCCGCAGATCGACGACATAAAAAAGGCAAGCTTTGACCATGGAGGGGCGGCGACGATGCGGGCCATGGAGAGACGGCGACGCGGGCCATGGAGGGGCGGCACGGAGAGGGAAGGTAGGGGCGGAGATAGGAGCAACCCGGCCGCGTGGGGAGGGGCGGCGGGAGACTGGCAGCGTCGCGTGCCGTCGGTGGAGCAGAGTGGGTGCGGCGGAGAGGATGGAGGCGTGGAGCTGTCGGGACGGAGGGCGGAACCGGAAACTTCAAATGTTTCGTAACGTGATTTTATTTGACCGTGAAACCGAAAACGGGACGGAGGGACGGAGGGAGTACATGTAGTGTGTCCCGCAACTCAGAACATGCTTAAAAGTAACTAAATGTGCACTGTGAAGCAACTAGGTGATCTGATAACCACAACTTAGTTAAACCCATAAACTCAAGGACCTTCAAAGACTTGGATCACTTAAGAAAAAAAGCAGGGTGATCTTAAAACATGCACAAGTTTTCAGCAATAACACAAGAGAAGGGCAGTTGCAAAATTACCTCGACACAAGAGAAGGGCGAGGTCCTTTTAGCACGAGCTCCTTGGATGGTGGGATCTCAGGGAAAATTGTAATCTGTCAGAAACCGCAAAAAACTCCAACCATAAAATATTGAAGAACAACCAAGACATCTAGAAAAAGAAATAGCCCACCAAAATATCGATATTCGGCAGCAGCAGCAGCCACTGGCGCCCACCAAACTACAACTGCAAAATAATGAGTCAAGAGATCAAAAACCAGAATAAGAACAAAAACTGAACACTCAAACTCCCAAATGTACCGTACCTGCACCCAGAAGAACAGGTGACGCCAACCGAACAGAAGCATGCCAATAACCTGTAAAAAAACAATAATAACCTCATGCAAAACCAGAAACTACCGTGCAGTCAAAAGAAAAACAAGAGAATCAAGCACTGAACCCCAAACAACAAAAGTGAAACAAAAAGAGCTAAGCTACATCTGGCCTCAGATTTTATTCTGCACAAGGCTCTACCAGCCGATGAGTTTCAGATGGATTCATGCACATATCCTTTGCACCAGAAAAGAACATCCAGGAAAAAAGAAGGCCTTAGATTAATTCATATATATCATTTGCGTCTATATCATTTGCGTCGAAGAGACCATGCAAAAAATTGATCCGCCTCAGATTGATTGCTTTTAATCATTTGAACCAAGTAAAGTCGAAAGAGAAACAAATTCCTGATGTGTCTGCCTTGTGGATTTTACACTTTCAGCAAAAGGAGCATCAGGTGGCAAAAAACAATAAAACCAAAAGGTAAATATGGTGCATCAGTGCATACTGCTGCAGTGGTCAATTTGCAACAGCTGAACCAGAATATATCATCATTGGCCAGAAATCCTAAACTAGCTCAATTTGAAGAAAACTAGTGCAGATTACTGTCTGACAGTGAATGGCTGAGAAAACTGCAAGGAGAACATACTGATGTTAGTAATGACATTTGTAACATGCAGTTATAAACAGTAAAAATGGCATGCCTTGATTCTTTGTAAAAATGTGTATACTAATCAAGTTAAGGGCTATATTTTTTATTTTTTTGGCAAGTTGAGTGTTTTTTATATACTAGCTTTAGTTATTTTATATTACTACTATAAGCTATGGAAGAGAGGGGGAGGGAGCAATGTCACCGTTAGAGTTGAACTTTGTTGTTGCTCCACGGCCTCCAGACCCAATTCCGAACCACTTCTCGGTTAGTTTCTTCATAGTATAATCCTTAAGCTCGCAAAAGCTCTCCGCCCAGCCAACTGGTTCAACAGGATCAACTCCCAGCCCGGGGGCCCGGTCATGGGATTGCAAGTTAACGGGATCTGTCCAATCTGCCACGTATGCTGACACGCGTCGTTTGAACTTCGATTTGAATTCTGTCCAAGCTTGATATTTGTAGTGGTTTATGCGAACCAAAGTGGTCCACACTTTCTCGAAACCAGGCTTTAGTATAAAATGGTGTACAGAATTTGCAAGCGAATCTGCCACCGCGTCAAGGCGGACCAATGATTTGTGACGCTCAGCTCTCGTCAGCCGGCAGGTGTAGCCTTGGCACACCCCTTCAGGCGGATGTGCTGTTTGGCCAGAGGGACCAAAATCGTAGCAGGGGAGGAATATTTGGCCAACCTCCGGATCAACCGAGACAACCGATTCAAGTAACGATTTGGAAGGCTTCTCAACCTTATCCCAGTTTGGTGAAAAGATGAATTCATCTACGTCCATGAATGACATCCATTCGCAGGAAGGTTGATTCGAGGCTGCGCAATGAGAAAGCCCTGCTTCCTGCGTTTTCGTCCAGGGCCAGGCCACGGTGGAGATATCAATGCCAGCAGAGCTCAAACTCGAGACCTGGCCTGCTAGGTCATCCTCGCTTGCATTGTCGTATAGGAAGAACTTCTCAACACCGACTGCAGCATGGTACCTCACCCATTCAGGCAGAAACTTGGCGACATTTCGAACCATGGTGCAGGCACAGATCGATTTCCTTTCACGTGTCACAGGCAAGGCAGTGTTTTGTGGATTGTAGGTGGCAAGTGAGGGTAAAGGCTCCTGGCCGTTGAGGGCTACTGTGACATGGAGGTTGCTGGAACTTAAAGGAGCCGGTGGAGGGGGGCACCTGATCACCTGCTGGGCTGAAGTGGTGGCGGGGGAGGAGGCCACCGTGCCATCGGAGTCTCTGGTGTAGATGCACTGGATGTTGGAAGTGGCAGTCTTGATGACCCCTTGGCGGCTGTTCGTGCCCTTGGCGAAGAGGAGAAGATCGCCTCCGGGGAGAGGGGCGGAATCAAACACGAGACTGTCGTTCCAATTGAGCAACTTGTGGAAATCCGCGGCAGGGGCAGGGGCAGGGGCAGTGGCAGGGGGAGCAGCCGAGGAGGAGTAAGGGGAAGATGAAAGCAGCAGGGGTGGTGGTTGGAGCGGCTGCTCTGAGCCGGGCAGGGGGCAGAGGTAGGCGTGGCGCCCGGGCCCCGGCAGCCTCCCGAGCGCGCGCGCCGGGGAGGACGCCCCACCCTGGAAGGCGCACATGGCGTTCCCCACGGCAGGGTCAGCGGACAGGACGAGAACCTCCCGGTCTGGGAGGAGGACGGCATCCTCCCGGAGTTGCGGCGGGGAGTGGTGGCGGTTGGGCAACAGGCGCCGCGCGAAGGACAGATCGGCCTGTGACGTCTGGCGCGGCATCGACATTAGGGTTTCCGGCGGCGGTGGCCCCGGCGACCGGAAGAGCTGGTCCTGGTGCTGCGGCCAAGTACCGCCGCCGAGGCCGATGCTCGAGGAGTGGGCGCCGAAAAAGAGCAGCGCGCCCACCGAAGCTGCGCCGACGCAGGTGAGGAGGCGCTTGCGGTTGCGGCGGCGACGACTCGGCATGGCGGCGGGCGGCGGCTTTGCGAACGGCGGCGGGCGGCGGCGGCTCGAGGAAAGCTGGGCGTTTTCGCTCGCGCGCGGGGAGTTTTCGTGCGCTGTGTTGCTCGGGGAATCAGAGACAGAGTTTGGATCTGGTTCCCGGAATTCTGAGAATATATGGACCTGAATTGGAATTGGAATCGAAATCGGTTGCTTTACTTTCACGCAACGAAACCCGTCCAAATTTGGGTCGGTTCAAATCAATTGGAAATCGAATCGGTCGCGTTACTTTGACGCAACGAAGCAACCGGCTCGATCTCGATCTCGTATTCGTGGAGTGGAAGGATACGTCCAGATACGCACCAACCGGCTCGAACTCGTATTCTTGTGGAAGGATACGTCCCGATACGCACAAACCAGCTGGATCTTGTATTCGTGGAAGGATACGTCCCGATACGCACAAACCGGCTGGATCTCGTATTCGTGGAAGGATACGTCCAGATACGCACCAACCGGCTCGAACTCGTATTCGTGGAAGGATACGTCCCGATACGCACAAACCGGCTGGATCTCGTATTCGTGGAAGGATACGTCCCGATACGCACAAACCGGCTCGAAC
>NC_061509.1:138057935-138071843 GCF_022539505.1 Lolium rigidum | reverse complement strand
TGCAAAACGTGCGCACATCAACTAAATCGGGCCGGATGGTGTACTTCCTTTCCGCACATCGGCCCGAATTTCGTGATTCGTCGCAAGCTACAGTAACACGGCCGTGAAAAATTGGAATCAATCACCAGGTATCTCGCCTCAAAATCAGGCCATGTAACAGCATCTCCACCGACGTCCCCGATAGCGGTCCCGATAGAATTTTGGGGCTGACAGTGAAAATGAGCTCACACCGATGTGCTTCAAACGGCGCCGGCCAATTTTTTAGCCCAATAAAATCAACCCCGTGTCGGCCCCGTCGTCAAGGGCGCGCTGGAACCTCGCGGCACGTCTGAAAACGAGTGTGGGCTCCGCCTGGCAGCCAGACACACCGATTTCCGGTGGAACGGACACCGGCGGCGCCCTCCTCTCCAGTCTCGGCAATGCCGGCGGGACTACTCTCTAGGCCACCGCCCCTCATCGTGAGATCCTCCTTGCGCATGCAGGAACCCTAGCGCATAAGATCCTCCTTGCGCATAAGATCCTCCTTGGATGGGTGATCTTATGACCAGAAGAACAACCAATGATGAGCTCCTGCGACACGGGCGACACGGGCGACCCCAACACGGCCGCCACCACCGCCACCGCCGCTACCTCCGCCTCCTCCGTCCTCTCCTCCGATCATCAACCGGTGTGTCAGGTACACAAGGCTGCTCTTATCTCGATCACCAATGGCAGGATCGTGCGGGAGTCCGGCTTCGTGAGGATTGCAGAAACTAGGGTTTCGGTGCTTGATCACAATTTGAATCAAATTGGTCCCGAAGTGTGTTTGGATTCGATCAATGGAGGTTCGAGCCGATGGATTAATGGTGTGTGGGTTAAAATTGGGCCGGAGACGCAGCTGGATGACGTTTCTCGTCGCAATTTTCGTCGCGAACCGCCCTGTGTGCGCGTTTGTGATGTGGTTCGACTGGGTTTTGGACAAGGTCTGGCCCGATCCATGGCGGCCTCTGCTCTCTCTGGGCCTCAGCCCAGTACTGTGCACGACCGACCCTTATCTGCTCCCTCTCCGCCTCGGATAAACCCTAGATCCAACCATACGGGTGCCGTCATCTTCGTTCCTCACCTGCTCACGCCCAGATCCCAATCCCCGCCGCAAATCCACCACAAAATTGGTCTGGAGTAATCACCGGCGACCGGACATCGTTCGCGCATGTGTTGTAGTCACCTCCACCGATGGATCGACGGTATGGTGGCCCTAGACGCACTCCACCGAGAAGATCGCCGCCAAGGAACTACTTCGCCAATCGTCCTCGACATGGTTCCGAGGCGGATCAGCGTGATGAACAGCGTCGTTGGGAAGAGGAGAGACATCGTGATGCGGAATGGAGACTTGAAGATGAACGCCGCAGGGAAGAGGATAGAAGGGTTGCATATCAAGAGCGGTTGCGTGCTGAGGAGCGCCGCCGTGTGGAGGAGCATCGGCGCCTGGATGAAGATCATCGTCGGGAGGCGTCCCGCATCTCTGAGTGTGTGGCCCGCGAAAGGGCGCTGGCAGACAAGCGGCGCAATGAAGATGAAGCTCATGCGCGTGATCGTTGGGCACATCGAGCTGAGATGCTGCCTGGCGACTCTTCTCATGGGGAAGATCTTCACAGATCTGTTGATGTAAGTCTGAACAACTCTTCTTCTATACCACCTTCGATTGCTGCTGCAGGGGCTGATAGAGTTGATGCTAGTTTGGATCAAAATCAATCAGCTCCTAGTTTAAATCAACAACAATCTGTGCCTAGCTTGAATGTTCCCCCAGTACCTCCTGTTCTGCCTGAGCCAGTGGGGTACTCTGTACCACCACCGGTTCTGGGCTTGAATGTGTCTACTGCTAGGGCTGCTGATAATAGATTCGTTTAAGTTTAAAGGATCTTGCATGAATTGCTGTGGTGAACATCATTTTGAAGTATGTCAGAACAGAGAACCATGGGACTACAAGGCACCTTTTATGGCAGTGAAGAATTTGGTTCTGGTTTCTATTCTATCACAGTTCCTATTATGGAGAATCAACCTATAGAGCAACTGAATTATGCACATATTTCTGTTGAAAAGGGTGAAGTAAACAGCAGAAACATTGAACACGAGTTTAATGTGTGGGCTGAGTCTATGAAGATAAATTGGAGGTTTTTTGCAAAGGAGGTCTCTCCCACTGAGTTCAGAACAAGATTCCCCTCTGCTAAAGCCATTGATGAGCTTGCACATTTTGGCAAACTCTTCATGAAGACGGTTCCTGGTGCTATCATTTCTCTGGAAAAATGGGTTGGTGATATCCAACCAGTCTCTAGGATGGATGAAGCTTGGTTTCGGGTGAAAGGGATTCCCATGAATTTCAGATGTAGATCCACTGTTTTTTATGCTGCCAGTCTGCTAGGTAAACCTTTGGCTCTTGACAAAAAAAAGTCTCAGGAACTTCTCATATGTCAGAGTTAAAATTGGAAGTCGGGATTTATCTCTGGTTCCTAATACAAGAATTGGGGAGATGGAAGGAGGTTTTTATGAACTTCGGTATACTAGAGAGCTGTGTGAACCTACTCCTACTCCTGGTACTAGAATTATGGTTGCTGATGCTAATCAAGGTGGGGAGGGTGACCATGGGACACCAAAAAGACAAAGAACTGGTAGGAATGATTCTGATGCAGGTTCTCAATCTGCTCCTCCCAGGATAACCAATAACTCTGATAGAAACAATGCTTTAACCAGGCAAACTGCTGCAGCTATTTATGTTGCTTCTGGCAGAGATAATGGCAAAAGGAAATTGTTTGAAAGAGAAATTCAGGACAAGTCTGACAGTGAGATGAATGTGGACTCTATCAGCTCCATTCCCCTTCAGGATAACAGTGGTAACAACGTTGTGTTGTCTGAGGTGCACAAGTCTGTAACTAAAGCCTTTGCTCCTTCAGTTCTATCACCTGGGCAAGCATCCTCTAGTGCATCTGCCTCTCTTTCTTACACACAGTTCCTGCATACTCTGGTAAAATCAGGCAGTGATAAAGCTTTCACTATTTAGAAGCAATACAGAAAAGAGTTGGGTCCCATCCTGGAAGCAGTCAATGAAGAAGATGTGTCTGAGGAACAGGTTGATTATGATTCCACTGAGTCTGATAGTGCTGCAACCTCTGTGAGATATATAAATCCTGGTTAGGGGATAATGGCACTAGCTTCACCTACTCTTCAAGAAAGGATGGCGGTTGATTGTCCTGTCACTGGTTCTCAAATTGAGATTGATGGCACACAAGAAGATCCTTTGTCCCAAGTGGATAATCCTACTGATGTGGAATCTAATGTTAATGCTGGTAATAATGTCTCTCTACATCAAGCAGGTGTTGTTCCCCAACCTATCAGAATGAGCTCCAGGCTTATCTCTCAAGATCTTCATACAACCAGGATTCCTGAAAGAGCAAGTAGAAATGCTGCTGCAAGAGATGTTTCAGGTACCAATCTTACTTCTCATAACTCTTTTGCTTTACTTGATGATGATATTATTCATAACAGGGCCCTTGAAATGGGGGTCAATCCAGTTTCCTTGTATATGGAAAAAATTAATTACTTAAAAGATCTTGAACAAGCCAAACATGCAATTGCTATTGTTCAAAGTAATCAGGAGATTGAGTCCGACTCAGAACCTGAGAGAATTCTTTTGTTGGGTTTTGGGAGAGAACAAGATATTGATGAAGATGATTTCACTCCTGTGATATCTAGAAGAAGCAGGAAAAAAAGGAAAAGTGGTGGCAGAACTGGGAGATGGAGGGAGACACCAGCAAAATCAGGTGGCTCTTTTGTGGGAGCACAATCAAAATCATGTGCTGCCCAGGGAAAAGTCAACAATGTGCACCCTTTGAGTGACATTGTTACTGGACCCAGATGCAGGAAAAAAACCCAAAATATTTATGATAGGAGTCTCTCTTAATTGCAGAGGGGTGATGCGTGTGGTTGACACGTCCGTTGGGAACCCCAAGAGGAAGGTGTGATGCGCACAGCGGCAAGTTTCCCTCAGTAAGAAACCAAGGTTTAATCGAACCAGTAGGAGTCAAGAAGCACGTTGAAGGTTGATGGCGGCGGGATGTAGTGCGGCGCAACACCGGAGATTCGGCGCCAACGTGGAACCTGCACAACACAACCAAAGTACTTTGCCCCAACGAAACGAGTGAGGTTGTCAATCTCACCGGCCTCGCTGTAACAAAGGATTAACCGTATTGTGTAGAAGATGATTGTTTGCGAGAAAACGATGAGAACAAGTATTGCGATAGATTGTATTTCAGTAAAGAGAATTGGACCGGGGTCCACGAGTTCACTAGAGGTGTCTCTCCCATAAGATAAACAGGCATGTTGGGTGAACAAATTAGAGTTGGGCAATTGACAAATAAAGAGAGCATGACCATGCACATACATATCATGATGAGTATAGTGAGATTTAATTGGGCATTACGACAAAGTACATAGACCGCCATCCAACTGCATCTATGCCTAAAAAGTCCACCTTCGGGTTATCATCCGAACCCCCTCCGAGTATTAAGTTGCAAAGCAACGAGACAATTGCATTAAGTATGGTGCGTAATGTAATCAACAACTACATCCTTAGACATAGCATCAATGTTTTATCCCTAGTGGCAACAGCACAACACAACCTTAGAACTTTCGTCACTTGTCCCGAGTGTCAATGCAGGCATGAACCCACTATCGAGCATAAATACTCCCTCTTGGAGTTACAAGCATCTACTTGGCCGGAGCATCTACTAGTAACGGAGAGCATGCAAGATCATAAACAACACATAGATATAACTTTGATAATCAACATAACAAGTATTCTCTATTCATCGGATCCCAACAAACGCAACATATAGGATTACATATAGATGATCTTGATCATGATAGGCAGCTCACAAGATCCGACAATGAAGCACAATGGGGAGAAGACAACCATCTAGCTACTGCTATGGACCCATAGTCCAGGGGTAGACTACTCACACATCACACCGGAGGCGACCATGGCGGCGTAGAGTCCTCCGGGAGATGAATCCCCTCTCCGGCAGGGTGCCGGGGGCGATCTCCTGGATCCCCCGAGATGGGATCGGCGGCGGCGGCGTCTCTGGAAGGTTTTCCGTATCGTGGCTCTCGGTACTGGGGGTTTCGTCACGGAGGCTATTTGTAGGCGGAAGGGCAGGTCAAGAGGCGGCACGAGGGGCCCACACCATAGGGCCGCGCGGCCAAGGGGGAGGGCCGCGCCGCCCTAGGGTGTGGCCACCTCGTGGCCCCACTTCATCTCTCCTTCGGACTTCCGGAAGCTTCGTGGAAAAATAGGACCACGGGCGTTGATTTCGTCCAATTCCGAGAATATTTCGTTACTAGGATTTATGAAACCAAAAACAGCAGAAAATAGCAACTGGCACTTCGGCATCTTGTTAATAGGTTAGTTCCAGAAAATGCACGAATATGACATAAAGTGTGCATAAAACATGTAGATAACATCAATAATGTGGCATGGAACATAAGAAATTATCGATACGTCGGAGACGTATCAAGGGGTGGGGAAGAAAGGCATGAGTAGCTTTTTGTCTGATTTTATCAGGGAGCAAGATGTGGATTTCCTAGGGTTACAGGAAACTATCAAGAAGAATTATTCTCCTGCTTTTTTCAGGACTATTGATCCACAAGGGCAATTTGATTGGAAATGGATTAGCTCCATTGGCAGAAGTGGTGGAATTCTGGGTGGTTTTAGGCTATCCAGATTTTCCATTATTGATACTGTTGTTGGAAAATTCTTTATCAAAGTTACCTTGCATGATTTGAAGCTTTGTCTGAACTGGGTTTTTGTGATTGTGTATGGTGCTGCTCAGTTGAATGACAAAGAAGATTTTCTGACTCCCTTTACTCATTGGTGGTGACTTCAACATTATAAGATTTTCTTTTGAAAAAACAAAGGGATGAGAAACAATAGGTGGTCAGATATGTTCAATGCTATTATCAATACCTATGCTCTCAGAGAGATCCATATGTCTGGTAGTCAGTACACTTGGACAAATAATCAGAGTGCCCCCACTCTGGAGAAGTTGGATAGATTCCTTATGAGTGATACTTGGGAAAGTCTTTTTCCCTTGACTACTGTGCATAAGTTGAATAGAGAGGTTTCTGATCACAATCCTCTCATTCTTGATACTATGGAGAACAAACCAAAAAACAAGAGTGTGTTCAGGTTTGAGAAAAGTTGGATAAAGGAAGAAGGTTTCCTAGAAAGGGTTGACAGGGCTTGGAACCAGAGGGTTAGAGCAAATAGCAATCTTGACAGACTACTAGAAAAAGCTGAAGAATGTGAAGAACAGCTTGAAAGGTTGGGGTTGTAATCTGAGAGGGAAAAATAAGAAGAGAAAAAGTGATATTTCTAGAGAATTGGCTGAGTTGGAAAATTTGGAGGAACAATCTCCTTTACTCCCAGCAGATATAGTGAAGAGGGCTGAGCTTCAGCAAGAATTGCTTGATATTCTTGACAAAGAGGAAAAATTATGGAGACAGAGAGCAAGAGATAACTGGCTGTTGCAAAGTGATTGCAATACTGCCTATTTTCATCGACTTGCAAATGGTTGTAAAATACAATCAACTATTTTCTCTTTGAAAAATGGTGAAACTCTGATACAAGGTGATGAAGAACTGCTACAACATGCTACTAATTTCTACAGAGATCTTTTTGGTCCCGAGGAAGACAGAGGAGTTAGATTGGATGAAAGTGTCTGGCATACTGATGAGAAATTGAATGATAGTGATAGAGAGAGGTTGGGTAGAAGATTCACAATGGAAGAAGTCAAAGATGTTATTGACCAGATGGAAAAAATAAAGCAGCTGGCCCTGATGGAATCCCCATTGAGTTCTATCAAGCATGTTGGGAGATTATCAAAAGTGACATAATGGTTGTGTTTGATGATTTGTTTGAACATAAAATTGAGCTTGCTAGAATTAATTATGGGATTATTACTTTGATCCCAAAAGGAGAAGATGCTGACACGATTCAAAGATTCAGGCCAATTTGTCTACTGTAAGTTTTGTTTAAAATCTTCACCAAAACTCTAATTGTTAGAGTTGCCCCAGTTATGGAAAAATTGATGGCACCATGTCAAACAAATTTCATCAAAGGGAGGTACATTACAGATGGGGTTATGTTGCTCCAAGAAGTTCCTAGAGAAAGTAAATTTAGGAAAAAACAAGGGGTGGTGCTAAAGATAGACTTTGAAAAAGCATATGATAAAGTTAATTGGAACTTCCTATTTGATTCTTGTGCTCAGAAAGGTTTTAGTGCCAGCTGGATGGTCTGGATCAAAAATGTTGTATCCAATGGTACTTTGAGTGTGAAAGTGAATGATAAAGTTGGTCCCTATTTTGCCAGTTACAAGGGAGTCAGGCAAGGTGATCCTTTTGCCCCATTTTTGTTCAATATGGTACGCAAACAGCCTTTCCAAGATGATGTACTTGGCACAACAAAATGGTTTGATCATTGGTTTGGCTGATAACTTAGTAGAAAAAGGAATTGCAATTCTCCAATATGCTGATGACACTATTCTCCTCATCCAAGATAGTGAGGAGCAAGTTGTGAATTTAAAGTTGATGCTATACATCTTTGAATCCATGTCTGGGCTGAAGATCAATTTTGAGAAGAGTGAGGTTATGATGATTTTAGATGATGAAGTGAAAGCACATAATTTTACCTCCTTGTTCAATTGTCAGCAAGGGAGTTGGCCTATAAAATACTTGGGTACTTCTGTGTGCAAGAAATCCTTCTGTTGCTGAGATGAGCTTTCTTGGTGATAAAACAAAAAAGAAGATGGGTGGCTGGATGGGAAACACCATTTCAATTGGTGGGAGAGTGGTTAAGATTGACGCTTGTTTGTCTAGTACTGTTGTGTTCCAAATGTCTATGAGATTGCTCCACAAGGCAAATATAGAGCAGATTGATAAACCCATCAGATCCTTCTTTTGGGCTGGGAGTGCTGACAAGAAAAAATATCATTTTGTGAGATGGAACTGGATTTGCAAGCCCAAGAAAAAAGGTGGCCTGGGTATTAAAAACTTATACAAATTTAATGTCAGCTTGATGTGTAAATGGTGGTGGAAATTGGAATCTGGTACAGGTCCTTGGCAGAATTATATGAGACAGAAATACATGAGGCATGGTGGTGTGTTTTATACAAAGAAAAAACCTGGGGACTCTCCTCTGTGGATAGATATGTTACATGTCAAGAATATCTATTTGTGTGGCAGGAGAATGAAGGTGGGGAATGGTAGAAACACAAGCTTTTGGTGTGATTCCTGGTGTGATCAGTTACCTTTGAAGGATAGATTTCCTGAGATTTATGATATTTGTATTGAACAAAATGTGACTATGGCTGAGGCTGCTGTGATGCATGATGACCCACAAGTATAGGGGATCGTAGCAGTCTTCGCGGGTAGTAAAACCCAATTTATTGATTCGACACAAGGGGAGACAAAGAATACTTGAAAGCCTTAACAGCGGAGTTGTCAATTCAGCTGCACACGGAAACGGACTTGCTCGCAAGAGTTTATCGGTAGTAACAATTTTATAGCGATAGCGAGTAGTGAAATAACGACGCAGAGTAACAAAGACAGCGGTAGTGATTTTAGTAAACAGCGAGGATTAAAATATCGTAGGCACGGGGACGGATAACGGGCGTTGCATGGATGAGAGAAACTCATGTAACAATCAAAGCGAGGGCATTTGCGGATAATAATAAAACGGTGTCCAAGTACAAAGCAATCAATAGGCACGTGTTCCATATATAGTCGTACGTGCTCGCAATGAGAAACTTGCACAACATCTTTTGTCCTACCGGCTAGGTGGCAGCCAGGCCTCTAGGGAATCTCTCTGGATATTAAGGTACTCCTTTTAATAGAGTACCGGAGCAAAGCATTAACACTCCGTGAACACATGTGATCCTCACATCACTACCATCCCCTCCGGTTGTCCCGATTTCTGTCACTTCGGGGCCTTTGGTTCCGGACAGCTACATGTGTATACAACTTGCAGGTAAGATCATAAAACAATGCATATCATGATGAAACAATAACATGTTCAGATCTGAGATCATGGCACTCGGGCCCTAGTGACAAGCATTAAGCATAACAAGTTGCAACAATATCATCAAAGTACCAATTACGGACATTAGGCACTATGCCCTAACAATCTTATGCTATTACATGACCAATCTCATCCAATCCCTACCATCCCCTTCAGCCTACAGCGGGGGAATTACTCACACATGGATGGGGGAAACATTGCTGGTCGATGGAGAGGCGTCGGTGGTGATGATGGCGATGATCTCCTCCAATTCCCCGTCCCGGCGGAGTGCCAGAACGGAGTTTCTGGTCCCCGAGACGGAGTTTCGCGATGTGGCGGCGTACTGGAGGGTTTCTGGCGACTTTGACTTCTTCCTCGCGATTTTTAGATCGAACCCTTTAAGTAGTCCAGAGGGGGGCGTCGGAGGCCAGCCGAGGGGGCCACACACTAGGGCGGCGCCCCCCCCCTGGGCCGCACCGGCCTGGTGTGTGGGGCCCTCGGGCCTCCACCTGGCTTGCCCTTCTGGCTCCCTAAGTCTTCCGGTAAAATAGGCCCATTGATATAAATTCCGAGGATTTTCCCGAAAGTTGAATTTACGCACAAAAACAAGACACTGGAGCAATTCTGCGAAAACAGCGTTAGTCCGTGTTAGTTGTATCCAAAATACGCAAATTAGAGGCAAAACAATAGCAAAAGTGTTCGGGAAAGTAGATACGTTTTGGACGTATCAACTCCCCCAAGCTTAGCTTATTGCTTGTCCTCAAGCAATTCGATTAACAAGCTGAGTGCGATAAAAGAACTTTCACGAACACATTTACTCATATGATGTAAATATTCTCATGATATGGCTAACACTTAGGCAGTTCATAATAAGGTACATGCAAATAAGATCATCCAACAGATATAACAATCATGGAAAGGTACCAACAATTAATAATAAGCATAATGAATCATGTCTATAAGCAGGATTGCAATGTTCATAAAAGAGTATGATAAAGTGGTATCTCGCTTGCCCATATTTGATCAGCAAAACATAAATGCTCAGGCACCTCTGAGGTTCATAGAAAGACTAGAAATAGAGATTGTCAAAGATAAAAGCATCAAGGTTATACCACAGTCAATCATATTTTGGGACAAGCATATTATACTAAGAATGACAGTTGTGCTCTCAAGAAAGTGCTCAAAGAAAGGATGGAGAGACAACATAAATGTAAAAGATTGACCCTTCGCAGAGGGAAGCAGGGATTAACATGCGCTAGAGCTTTTCATTTTTTAAAACAGGAGTAAAATCATTTTGAGAGGTGTTTGTTGTTGTCAACGAATGGTAATGGGTACACCAACTACCTCGCCAACCGGACTTTCAAGAGCGGCTCCCATGAAGGACGTTATTTCTACAGCAAGGTAGATCATCCCTCTTCTCTTTTGTTTACACATGTACTTTAGTTTTTATTATGAGTGACACTCCCCCCAACCTTTGCTTACACAAGCCATGGCTAACCGAATCCTCGGGTGCCTTCCATCAATCACATACCATGGAGGAGTGTCTATTTGCAAAATTAAGTTGCTTACTGATGAATCAGAGCAAAACATGTGAAGAGAATTATTAATGAAGTTTGATTAATCGGGGCTGGGAACCCCATTGCCAGCTCTTTTTGCAAAATTATTGGATAAGCGGATGTGTGATACGTCTCCAACGTATCGATAATTTCTTGTGTTCCATGCCACATTATTGATGTTATCTACATGTTTTATGCACACTTTATATCATATTCGTGCATTTTCTGGAACTAACCTATTAACAAGATGCCGAAGTGCCGATTCTTTGTTTTCTGCTGTTTTTGGTTTCAGAAATCCTAGTAAAGAAATATTCTCGGAATTGGACGAAATAAAAGCCCGGAGGCCTATTTTCTCACGAAGCTTCCGGAAGACCGAAGACGAGACGAAGAGGGGCCACGGGGTGGCCAAACCCTAGGGCGGCGCGGCCCCGCCCCCGGCCGCGCCGGCCCGTGGTTTGGGCCCCCGTGCCGCCTCTCGACTTGCCCTTCCGCCTACAAATAGCCTCCGTGACGAAACCCCCGATGCGAGAGCCACGATACGGAAAACATTACTGAGACGCCGTCGCCGCCGATCCCATCTCGGGGGATCCTGGAGAACGCCTCCGGCACCCTGCCGGAGAGGGGAATCATCTCCCGGAGGACTCTACGCCGCCATGGTCGCCTCCGGAGTGATGAGTGAGTAGTCTACCCCTGGACTATGGGTCCATAGCAGTAGCTAGATGGTTGTCTTCTCCCCATTGTGCTATCATTGTCGGATCTTGTGAGCTGCCTATCATGATAAAGATCATCTATATGTAATTCTATATGTTGCGTTTGTTGGGATCCGATGAATAGAGAATACTTGTTATGTTGATTATCAAAGTTATGCTTATGTGTTGTTTATGATCTTGCATGCTCTCCGTTACTAGTAGATGCTCCAGCCAAGTAGATGCTTTTAACTCCAAGAGGGAGTACTTATGCTCGATAGTGGGTTCATGCCTGCATTGACACCTGGGACGGTGACGAAAGTTCTAAGGTTGTGTTGTCTCTGTTGCCACTAGGGATAAAACATTGATGCTATGTCTAAGGATGTAGTTGTTGATTACATTACGCACCATACTTAATGCAATTGTCTGTTGCTTGCAACTTAATACTGGAGGGGTTCGGATGATAACTTCGAAGGTGGACTTTTTAGGCATAGATGCGGTTGGATGGCGGTCTATGTACTTTGTCGTAATGCCCAATTAAATCTCACTATACTCATCATGATATGTATGTGCATTGTCATGCTCTCTTTATTTGTCAATTGCCCAAGCGTAATTTGTTCACCCAACATGTCTGTTCGTCTTATGGGAGAGACACCTCTAGTGAACTGTGGACCCCGGTCCAATTCTCTTTACTTGAAATACAATCTATCGCAATACTTGTTTTTACTTGTTTTCTCTCGCAAACAATCATCTTCCACACAATACGGTTAATCCTTTGTTACAGCAAGCCGGTGAGATTGACAACCTCACCGTTTCGTTGGGGCAAAGTACTTTGGTTGTGTTGTGCGGGTTCCATGTTGGCGCCGGAATCTCCGGTGTTGCGCCGCACTACATCCCGCCGCCATCAACCTTCAACGTGCTTCTTGGCTCCTCCTGGTTCGATAAACCTTGGTTTCTTTCGAGGGAAAACTTGCTGCTGTGCTCATCATACCTTCCTCTTGGGGTTGCCCAACGAACGTGTGAAATACACGCCATCAAGCATATTTTTACGGCGACGTTGCCGGGGAGATCAAGACACGTTGCAAGGGGAGTCTCCACTTCTCAATCTCTTTACTTTGTTTTTGTCTTGCTTTATTTTATTTACTACTTTGTTTGCTGCACTAAATCAAAACACAAAAAAATTAGTTGCTAGTTTTACTTTATTTGCTATCTTGTTTGCTATATCGAAAACACAAAAAAATTAGTTTACTTGCATTTACTTTATCTAGTTTGCTTTATTTACTTGTTGCTAAAATGGCCAACGCTGAAAATACTAAGTTGTGTGACTTCACAACCACAAATAATAATGATTTCTTATGCACACCTATTGCTCCACCTGCTACTACAGCAGAATTCTTTGAAATTAAACCTGCTTTACTGAATCTTGTCATGAAAGATCAATTTTACGGAATTAGTTACGATGATGCTGCTGCCCATCTTAATAATTTTGTTGAACTATGTGAAATGCAAAAATATAAAGATGTAGATGGTGATATTATTAAACTAAAATTGTTCCCTTTCTCATTAAGAGGAAGAGCTAAAGATTGGTTGCTATCTCTTGCCTAAGAATAGTATTGATTCATGGACTAAATGCAAGGATGCTTTTATTGGTAGATATTATCCCCCTGCTAAAATTATATCTTTGAGGAGTAGCATAATGAATTTTAAACAATTAGATACTGAACATGTTGCTCAAGCTTGGGAAAGAATGAAATCTCTCGGTTAAAAATTGCCCAACCCATGGACTGACTACTTGGATGATCATCCAAACCTTCTATGCGGGACTAAATTTTTCTTCACGGAATTTATTGGATTCAGCTCTTGGAGGTACCTTTATGTCCATCACTCTTGGTGAAGCAACAAAGCTTCTTGATAATATGATGATCAACTACTCTGAATGGCACACGGAAAGAGCTCCACAAGGTAAGAAGGTAAATTCTGTCGAAGAAACCTTTTCCTTGAGTGATAAGATTGATGCTATTATGTCTATGCTTGTGAATGATAGGATTAATGTTGATCCTAATAATGTTCCGTTAGCTTCATTGGTCGCACAAGAAGAACATGTTGATGTAAACTTCATTAAAAATAATAATTTCAACAACAATGCTTACCGGAACAATTCTAGTAACAACTATAGGCCATATCCTTATAATAATGGCAACGGCTATGGTAATTCTTATGGAAATTCTTACAACAATAATAGGAATTCACCCCTGGACTTGAAGCCATGCTTAAAGAATTTATTAGTACACAAACTGCCTTTAACAAATCAGTTGAGGAAAAGCTCAATAAAATTGATATTCTTGTTTCTAGAGTTGATAGTCTTGCCTCTGATGTTGATCTTTTGAAATCGAAAGTTATGCCTAATAGGGATATTGAAAATAAAATTGTTACTACAGCAAATGCCATCCAAGTTAGAATTAATGAGAATATAAGATTAATGGCTGAACTGCGTGCTAGGTGGGATAGAGAAGAAAATGAAAAACTAGCTAAAGAGAAGAATATAGCTAAAGTTTGGACTATTACCACCACTAGTAATGCT